>NW_025224135.1:2264745-2563621 GCF_014066325.1 Apis laboriosa
ATCGAATAGAAAAATTGTCAACAGCAAAAATAAACATATTTCGACAACAATATCTGTATCGAGTACGTCTTGCGTTATCTAGCAAGGTTACAATATCGCGCATGAAGGAAGTTTCTATTGAGATAACTAGCGTTAGCTTAACCTTCTTTAAAAAAAAAAAAAGAAAAAAAAGAGATTTTAATGACATTAATGACATTGAAAGAATAACACGATAGACAACTCTGAAGGTCATTCCATAAAATCATCTTCTAAAACTATTTTAATCTATAGATAAGACATGGATGCATAACTTCTTAATTTCTACTTCAGTCGACAGTCGCCGAATGAATATCCAGATCGATCGCCGATTTTAGCCGAAAACTTCCGAATGTATACGAACGATCGTCGGACTTCGCGTGACCGCTGAACCGAAAAAGAAAAGCATTTCGAAAGTCACAACAATGATATTCTATAATAAAGTACACGTAATAAGGCTAATGAAAAGAAGATACGTGTTAATAGTTAAAATAATTATATCTATTATACGATAATTCTATTATTACAAGTATTATAACGTTAGCCAAGCAACCCTCATGAAACTCGTCGTAACCAAACCTAACCTTGCTACGCCTTTTTTGGCTCGTGTCTGTCTGTCGTCTGCCCCGTTACCTTGGCCAGATTCGTGTGGACTTTGACACTGGGACGGGACGGTGCCGCGACGCCGCGCGTCGCGTCGCGGTCCTGTAGAATAGAAACCAACTGACTTGGATCGTGGAAAGAGCCCCACCATCGGCGTGGGCTCGCAGGCCCACGGCACACGACTGACAGTTCCCAGTCAGCTGATCGTCCACCGGGGAGGGGGGTTAGGGGGCACAGAGCAGCAGAGCAGCAGCAGCAGCAGTAGCAGCAGTAATAGTAGTAGTAGTAGTAGTAGTGGTAGTAGAGATAGTAGTAGTAGTAGTAGAAGTAGTAGTAGCACGACCAGCAGCAGGAGGTGGTGGAGGTGGCGGAGGAGGAAGGTGGAAGAGGGGGGTGTGGAGAAGAAGGGAAGGAGGGCAGAGGGGTTGGCGACGCGCAGTCTGCCGTCGTCGTCGGGATCAGCTGATCGGTGGAGGTGTACTGGTAACTGACTGACTGTGAACTCTGAATGAACGAACGGATGAAGAAGTCTTCGCGTGCGTACACGTATAGGGAGAGCTCTCGCCGGTGCCTCTCCCGGGGGAGGGGGAGAGAGCGAGCGCGTATGCGCGCCTGCCTGCCTAACTATGCGCCAGAGAGCACTCGCGAGGGATCGGGCACAAGCGTTTAGTACCAAACGGAAATAGTGGCCCGGACACGGGATAGCCAGGATCATCTCTACGTCCAACACCGTCCGCTTTCCATCGCGTCCTTTCCGAGGAGCGTAAAAATTGGAAATAAACACTTGGAAAATCGGGATCCAAGTTTGTGACACGCTTATACACTGAGTGAAACTGGTTCGAACGAGAAATTTCTTTTGTTGTTTGCGAAACGAAGGAGATGGATGGTGAAGAGAAGGGGGGTTGACGGTCAAAATAAACTTATCCTTGAGTTCCAGCACGCGTTAAGGGGAATCCTTCTCTCATAGAAGCAAGGATGAGCAGTGCGCACTTACATCGTAGTTATACGAGTTTTACTTTGTACTTTGTTTCTAAATATGATGAACTTTGGTTCACTTGGATGATATATGAAATATAGAGGAACAAAAAAAAATAATATAGATTAAGGACATATAAGATAGAGGAATATAATAATGGAAAACGTGATATTAGTTTTTAAATGATGATATTGGTAATAATAGACAGAATTTGAATTTATAGAAATTGAAACTTTAAACGTTTAATTAAATATTAAAAACTAGATCTAATTACTATCACATTTTTTTTATTGTATTGCTTAATTTATTGAAACTTTGCAAATTGGTTTTGATAAAACATTAAATTTTTATTTTTGATCATCGATAGATAATAACTTTTATAGCTATTCAATTAAATTCGTTCATTAGCCAAAAGGATAAGATGATAGTATCGAGAAGATCGATATGCAATTGCGTAATGTGCTATTAAACATATGCGTATATTCGTCTGCAAAAATAGATAGAAAAGAGTTCGTGTCGAATGCGGAATATGATAACGCGGAATATGATCTGATGAAAATAAAATTTTACATAATTCTTGTTAAATCGTACATTATTTCAAGCGCGAAAAATTGAATCTATATCTACACAATATTTTTTTATTCATTTTACAAAAATATTGAAATCTCTGGCGCATAAATTTATAATATGCGAATGTAATATATGATAATCAATTGGTTAAATTTATCTTCATTAAATATCTCTTCTAGTTTCTAAAAATATGTATCATCCGTTTTATTACAAGAATTTCGTTTTTAATTGTTCTTAATTAATTCTTCTTTGCTTATAATACGCGCTTGTCATGTATATTATAGTCATTCGATTCTAATGAACGCGTTTCATATAGATATAGAATAGAGAGAAGCTGCATACGCGTAATAAACGTGCATGTAGTCATCGACAATTGAATACGCAATATGCGGTTAAGAGGCCATGTAATCCACGACAAGAGAAGAACAGCCGCTCCTTGTTCTGCCGGAGACGATTGCAACGCCATTACAGACGCTGTAACGATATAGTAACTACTCAGACAGGATCTGTTAGTGTCGCTGTTCGTACACTCTGGAAGAAACCAGTCGTCTTCACCGATTACATCGAACGAGCATAGTTTTCAAATAAATTCACATGTCGTTTGTAAATGTATTAACGTTAGACTACTGATTGGTGATGTGTATCTAAATAATATTATACACATTATATGATAAAAGTAAATAAATATTAAATCAATGTTAAATCGCATATTAAATCAATAATTTGATAAAAATCAATGTTAATTTAGTTAAAAACATATTGGCATGTTTTTTGTAATTGAGAATTTTGACGGATTTAATAATAATCTCAAATGTGTTGAAGATACTTTATTATTTTTTTAATATTCTGCATACAGGTCTGTTAAAAGATAATAATTGAAAATTTTATATAATTTTTTGCGATTGATTTTAAAATACACATCGATTAAGCATTTTTTATAAGTATATACTATATACGATTTGATAAGTATAATATACTATAGGAACTCAAATGCTTTTAGATTTTATTTTTTTTGGATTTAATGATTCGCTTTTAAATAGTTAAAAGAAAAGTATGGAGATAAATCTTTTTTTAGCAGATTCGAACGTTCGACTATTAAATCTGAAGGTTTTCACAACATACGGTATGCACATAAAACGACCAGCATAGTGTACATTAATAATATTATCAACGTACACGTAAGAGATTATGTAAGTGGCAAGATTGGTTTTGATCGAATATGAAAATATGTGGAAAAATACTAGCTAGAATTATTTTTAAAAAAAATTTGAGTATTTTGATCATATGTTTTAAAATCCATAAAAAAATTCCATTTTTCTAATATAAATTTTTTAAATTAATTATTTTCTTTACTGTCATATAATTCTTTATAAATTATGGAAAAATAACTTTTTTTTTATGATTAACATTACATTATATAAAAAATTCATCAAAATTAATTTTTAAAATTATTCCTGATTATTATTTAATATAGCACAAAAATATTGCTGGAATATTCGATATCGATCCAAATTCGAATTTACTTTCAAATATTTCGCTATTTGGCTCTGATGTTCATCTTATCTTTTAAAGTGTAACAAGTAAATGTTTTGAGTTAATCCTATATCTTTAGTAAAATATATCAGACTTAAACGATCGTTATAATGTATATGTATTTTTGTTTTAACAATAAGAAAAACGGCTTGTCAAATTCATTACAATAAGAAAAATATTCTTTTTTTATTTCCTTTTTATAATACAAACGATATATATATATATATTTGGATAGATTATTATAAAATAATCAAATTTTTCAAAATTTTTTACGATTTTTTAATTTTGATAAAATATTGATACAATTTTTTCCTTTTAATTTTTTAATTTTATATTATTAATTATTTTATATTATTAATTAATTTTATATTATTAAATATGCATAACAATTTCATCATTATTTTATTTTATTAATTTTGTTGATTGAAATTGATTTAATATAATATTTTAACTCATTAATATAATAATAATTTCAATTATTGATTAATTATATATTTTCAACAATTAATTTTATATCCATTAACATTATAAATATTATGACTTCATTAACTATAGCTATCAACATGTAAATGCAAATTACTTTAAATAAACATTAAAATTCTTTTTTTTTTGTTGATTTAATGTTCCATTTTTATGTGTATTCTTTGCTTCATTACCAAGTATTTTAATGTTTTGTTCTTTTTAAAACATTCCATTTATAAAATATAAATATGTAAATGCATCAGCAATAATTTACTACTATATATATTATTAAATATTTTTTACTGCATTATAAAATATTTCATGAACATCATACAACATCAACGTACAATAAATAAATAATATATAAGCATTTATTTTTTTAATTAATTTTTAACTTTCTTAATAAATTTTTTTTAAACAGTTTTTAAAATTTTCTATTTAAAAGCTATATATATGATTACTTCTTAAAATAGTTTATACGTTATAAAATAAAATTAAAATAAATTTAAAAATAAGCCTTATTAAATATTAGTATTAAATATTAATACTTGTTTTTATAACTTGTCTGTTATATAAAAAAAATTCTGCCATTTTTCGAACATCTTAGCTAAAAAATACATATACATATATAGAAATATATTCATCTTTCAATTTTTTTTTCGATAAAAAAATTTGCAACGACTATTTAACTACGAAACAAATAATATGTAAATACAGTTTGTAAACAATACTACGTTTAATAGTACTATTTATACTATTTACATAATATAAGTAGTACTAATAGTAATACGTTTAATTTCTTTTTGTAGTTCGAGAATATAGAAGTTCGAGGCATTGGCCGACGGTTGAGACACATTTGTGAATTCATGCGGGTGCCACGTTGTACGCGCAGTTGTCATAAACCAAACAATGGACACACTCTTTCTATCTATACTAACACGTTACATAAGATAAACTAATTTACTAGAGTCACAGTGTGACGCGAGTATGTTCCAATGAGATATCACATCCGTCAGATGTAATATATTTATGGGGTCAGCCAATAATTTGCAAAAATTTGTTTTTAAAATAAATGTGTAATATCTTGAATGTTTAATATTCTTTTCCATCGAGTGAATATATTTGATAATGAGAAATGAATAATGTCGATAAAATAAAATCAAACGTCAGTGAAATAAGTGAAATACCGTATATTCAATTTCAGAAGTTTTATTCAGAATATAGTTTGTTACAGTTTCGGTCGTTCTCAAAATGTCACCTCATTCGAACAGGTAACCCTCTTGATGGTATCTAAAAATCATACAAATTTCAATTCTCAATCTATTAAAGATAATGTATATTTGATAATGAAAATAATATTATTCTTTTAATCGCAAAAATATTAATGCAAACATTATATTGTGGGAGATCGATTTATCTTAAAGCGAACATTACGTTTATATCAAATAACTACCGATTTTTATGATTATTCATTAATAATTTTTTTCTTTAATATATATAGCAATTAATTATCTAAAATAAATTAAGCAACATATATTTCATTGATTTATTAAAATTTTACACATCATAATAATTAAGATTTTTAATTTCATTATCATTTATCGAAAATATTAATGCATACAAAAGTATATTGTAATGTTACTCTATGTATAAAAATATATAAATAATTCTAAATATAATCTTAAAAGAAGTTTCTTCTATTTCTATTTTTGCTTTAATAACAAAAAACTAAGCCTTTTAAATTAGCAAAAAAAAAATCATTATCTATTAAATTAATATTATAAATTTTTAATTTTGTGCTTAAGGATATTTTTTTATTAAAAAATAAATAAAAGGATCCAATTGATAAGTTAAATAAATAATATATAAGTTAAATTATACGAAGAAAAACAATACAGAGATAAAAAGCGCGCGAAGATGCGTGAGTTATACTCTGCAAATGGGTCGAAGTCGGTGTGACAAAGGAACACAGCAGAGAGAAAAGGTACAGTGACCTCTGGCGATGGCTCGTGTTCGAATGATGGTTTACCAACTGGTCGGCCAAGGCCATTAATACCAATGCATCTTACATGCTGCAAAAATAGACATGGCAAAAAATGTCTAGTTACAGTAAGTATTGTAGTAACACTGTACTAAGTCAATTAAAGAAATATGATGAAATCATAAATTAATAAAAGCAATAGTGTCGATAGATTAATAATATATTTAAAGTCACTTACAATCTATACATTCTGTTTTAATATAAAATAGAATACAATTGAAGAAGTTTTGATCGTTTATTTTTTCGCGTAAATTCGTGTAAATTATCTTAACAAATAAGTTCAAAATAAATATGCTTAATTTTACGATCTTGCTAATTTTGTCTATTGATTATATTCGTAAATACGATTTTATATTAAATCAAAAAAAAAAAATTTGCTAAGATTCCTGTGTAATACGAAAAAATTATTATAACTTTCGTATAATTGAATAAATAAATTAATTTCATATTTGTATTAGTTCTTTGACCTATATAGAATTCTTATAGTAGAGAAGGTATGTATATACTTTCTATAGGAAGGGGGGCACTGTATTTATCTCGCCCACCCCACCTACGAACGCGATTGCCCGAGACGGTAAGCACTCACCAAAGATTTCCAACGAGTTCTGTTCGCAGAAAAAATAATAGCGCTACTTTCTATCAATGTATATAAATGGAAACTTTCAACTTTTCATCCAAAACACGTTTGAATTTTGATTTTGTTTATTATAATATTTGACAATTTTGATGTTTGAATCTAATATTTGATTTGTAATATTTTTTAACTATAAAAACAAATAAATTCTATTTTTTTAGAGAATAAATTTGTTTGAAACTAAGATGACACAGTACCAAAAATTCTATAACGTGTCAACTTGATTCTTGAATTGTAATAATGGAACTTATTTTCATATATGTGTGAAACAGAATTTATTTTTTTTTTCTTTTATGATTAATTAATAATTTATACTAGCTTATATATAAATGAAATTTATATATTATGAATTTATAATAGTGTATTTTATTTATTTGATAATACTATCGATATTTAAAATTTATTTTATAACTTGATTATTTTCAATATTTTCAATAACCGTATCACATTTTTAAACACTTTAAAATATTTTGATTGTAGATATGTATGTGTGTGTGTGTGTGTGTGTGTGTGTGTGTATTATAAGCTATATTTTATTACTCGCCTGTTTCCAATCATATGATATTTTATCGGCTAATTCTAAGAACAAAACACGATATGCATTACAAGTACACTTTTAGATTTCATAAAAAAAAAAAAAAAAAAAAATAGAAATAGAAATTGAAAAAAGAACTACGAAGAAACAGAAAGGAAATAGTAATAGCAACAGCGACACGTTTAAAAAGTTACAAGATGTTTCGCGTTGGCAAGAGAACGATCGACGAGTTCGAATTGAGGCGATATGCTTTCCTTTAGCTATCCTTTATCCGTCTCACTTCTTCCTCGGACTAACGGTGAGTCCATCTTACAACGACGAAGCGTATACCTCAGACTATCTCTATTTAATCTCATCGAAGCGATGTTGCCATACTATCTCCAACGTGAGGCGTGCTCTCGGAAGTGGTCTGCCCTCGGCTGACAGAATGGCAACGTTGCACTACAGCACCATCTCCCTTCCACTCAAGCGCTTCTCGCTTTTCAACTCTTTCCCTCTTTTTCTCTCTCTCCGCATTACTTGGTACGACCGCACGGCCTCACGCGAAATTCGCGAAGGAGGTAGTAGGTGTCGTTACCTACGATTAAGGGACAAGTAAAAAGAGAAATGTCTCCACTGCAGCGAATTATATGACTGTCGAACCAATACTTATTCACGAATTAGCGATCATCCACTTGATTCTTTGAAATGAGATTATACAGACTAATACGATAATAAGACGTTTAGAGTTGATATTTGTTTAATTTTTTGAATACAAATTGAATGCTAATATTATAAACGATATTATATGTATAGATTTAAAAATCGTTGAAATATAAAGTTACGATAGTTTGCTTTAATGTGGTATATGAAGAACGTACATATGTAATTTAACGTCGAACATTCAATTGGTCGATTTAACGGTATCGTGTACGTTCACATCCATGAAAGGTATGTTTGTCAAACCAGGAAATATAAAAAAAAAATCTAGTTTTGTATAAAGAATATTTCGTTTTCAATAAATTTTATTTTCAAAAATAGAAAACTGACATCGAAAAACATTTTATTTTTTATATTTCTAATTATTAAATTATTTATATTTAAAAAAAATGTTTATATTTTAATTAATATATTATTTATTCGTTCAAAAATTCTGATTATGGATTCTCTAAAAAAAAATATAAGAGTAAACTAAGGAACTTGGCGAGAGAGGGGAGAGAGCAGATGCCTATTTTTTCCGCAGCAAAAGAACGAACCTCCAAGTGAAAAGTACTTCGCCAATTTGGACACAGGGGTGCACGTCAGATAAGCGCGTGCGTGGGACAGTCATGCAGGCAAGAAAGCAAGCGAACAAGCCAACAGCAGCAGCAGCAGCAACCAACCAGGCATCTCAGTCTCTTCAGTGTCCCCGGCTGCACATGTGTGCAGGGCATGAGGTCGCTCTCCTCGTCGTTCGATGTGTGAGAGCTTGACTGCCATCTCCCCCGCGTGCTGCCGAAGCGACGTTGCCGACTGTTCGATGCTTGGGCGGGCGGTGATGCCGGTATGCGTGTAGCAGGGCGCGGCGTTGCCATATCGACCGTACCTCATCACCGGGGAGCGAACCAGCAAGCGCCCCGCTCTACCTCTTCCCCCACAGTAGCATTTTGTCTTTCTCTCCGTTTTATTCTGCTTTTATCTCTTGTCTCTCTTTGCTCTATCTCATCATTCTTTCCTCTTATATTTGTTCTTTTTACATTCATATTAATTTTTTTTCTTTATTCTATAATCTTTTAACATACTTCAGCTTCCATATTGTATTCTCCGATTCTTTTTCTCTGTTACGCGGACACCGACTACTTCCAAGCGATGTAAGGCGCCGCGGCACCTGACTGACTCAGCATTACCGACTTCGTCGTGGATTCCTCGCACGCTACACGCACTGCGTATAGTGAGCAGACCAATGCCAGACTACGCTGCGTGCCCCTTTGACGGCCACCAGAAGACTCTCCCGTATACCAGTCGCGCCCTTGAACAAGCGGACACTTGCGAATGTACCATACACTTTTCCTGTCTCTTTCTTTCTATATACATACATAGTATATCTCTTTGCCTCTCCACGGCTCTCGCAATCTTGGTCTTTCTCCCGGGGCTTCTATCGTTTGCAAGGGAATCTTCTTTCTTTCTCTTTCTTTTTTATTTTCTCCTTATTCTTCTCTTCCTCCTACCGCACACTTTTTCTTGCCGGAACCGGTAAGAGCGTGATGTTCCGCCACTGGGTTCTTTGACAATGTACGTTATCTCGATAAAATGTAGTGACTTTACTCTTTATTTTCCGTGTGATTTACGCCTATGTTTTTAATTGGTTGGTGATTCGATCGTGTTGTATTTCGATGATTTTACGCATTTGTTTGTACTTAATTATACCGTGAACTTAAAAAGAATTTTGTTTTATCAAAAGATTTAACTTCATCATTTCATATCAATTTTTCTAATGTAAAATTTTTTACAATGCAATAAACATTTTATTATATACATATTATTATTTCTTCATCTTGCTTCATCATCATTGAATCAATATCAATTAATATAACAAAGGAAAAGAAATCAAATGTAATAAAATTTAGAAAGTTTATTCGTTTATAACAAGAAACAACTAAAAATGATTAAGTAGGTTAATTTTCTAGTTGGTTTCGAAATCGGAATTTAAGGATACAATATTTAGATTAGCTAGTAAACTGTATAAGATGAATTCAGAACGCTTGGTATGCAACAGTGATCCGACTTGTGAGAAGACGAACATAGGTATTATAATACTTCGAATTTTTATTATTTTTATACTTTTATAATTTTAAAGTATATTACGATGCGGATTTACATTTTATTTAATTTTCCATTAATTTTCACGATTGCAAAAATTTTCCTACAATTTTTTTTTAAAATTATAATAATTTTGTTTAAATAAAAAATAAAAACAGTTCACCGAGTTCACATTAAGCGACATTTATTATTTTCCCGGAACTGTATATTGAGTTTATGCGGGACTTTGATCGACATTTAACGTTTCCATCTGGTCACCGAGTATTAATAGCATTATACATTTCAATATGTCTGAAATATTTTTGTAACTGAAATAATAATGAGGTATATTTCAAAAAATAAAATTATTTTAAATTTTGAATATTTTGAACAAAATCTTCTAATGGTAAAGAATATTTTATTAAGTTAATGTGCATTTCATGAAGATTATGTAAAAAAAAAATTGCTTCTCATATATTTTTTTATTGTAATAATCTGCATTCATAAAAATAATGTTTTATGAATAAGTGAATAGTAAAAAAACTAATTTTTCACAAATTGTGTAATAATAATTTTAATTTTAAAAAAGATGTGATATAATCATTCGATGATGCTGTTTTTTGCAATTTTATTATTATTGATTCTATGTTGTTATTTCAATTAGATAAATAACGCAATTGTTCAACATTTTAGTCAGAATATGCTGTGATCAATATATAAAGCAGTTTTGTCTTTTATATAAAAATTAAATTTTAAAACAATAGTTCCTTTGACTTTCTCCATCGATATTAATGATCATATTATGTAATTGATTATAATAATATGATTTATAATAATAGTATTTATAATATATGAAAATAATTTAATAATTTTATTAATGAAATTATTTGTATTTCATATGAACGATGATTTCTTTTTCAATAAATGTAATAAGGAATAATGATTATAAATACATGTTGTTAGCCTATATCTTTAATATCGTAAATCTCACAATAATAAATATTCATTATCAAATATACATATATGATACATGTCTCTTAAGCTTTAGTGCAAATATTGTATTTATAAAATCAATAACTGGTATACACGAAACATTATATTATATTATAATTTTATTTAAATTATTAAATAATTATAATCGCATAAATATTTTCTATTTAAAATGAGATAGATTTCGTTAATCAACGAAATATTATGTCAATTTTAAAACAATCTATAATAAGAACAATAAGTTAACGATTTTCCAATATTTAATAAATAACAATTTGAATCGAATTAAATTTTTTTATTAATTTAAGTGATTAACATAAATGATTAACATAATAACTTCATTCCATAACAATAATAACAATAAGAAAAATAAAAAAAAAAACAGAAAATATTTGAAGCTTTCTAAATGGGAATAAAACTCGTTGTCTACTTCATTACACATAAAACTGCGTGACTGCTGTACTCAGGATAGCCATTTCTTTAACCAAGTATGGACAAGTTTATGGATTAGAAAAGCGAGCATAGAACGGACAGCTGGTCACAGAAATCCAGCTCGAAGATTACTATAATTTATTTAGAATTTCTCGTGGGCGCCCATGTATACTTATATAAAAAACTTCCATGGATGTATAATCCATAAGAGAGCGCACTCGTATATACGAATACGAGTTATCCAATCGTTTTATTACCGTAAAGAACCTGCACTAGCGGCTTGCTAATAATTTCTATTCTACACACTTTCACTTCACGCCGACTACTCCTTAAGCGGAGTGATTTTGCTTCGTAACGCGCTGATAAATTCAGCCTGCGAACGTACGAAATACTTTTTCTTATTTCTGTATCTTTTTGTGTAAAATGATCGTTTCATAGAAAAAAGCAATTGATTTTGAAAAGTTGTATACTATATACTGTAAATATATTTTCAACAAATAATTAATAATTATAAAGGATTTTTCAAAAACTTATAAAAATTAAATGAAAATTTTAATATATTATTATTATAATAAATTATGAAAAATCTGATATGAAAACAATACTTGACTTGATATTATAATGCAATCAATATTACTGGTTGAAGATAAGAAATTATAATATATAGTTACTTTAGTCTATAAATACACGGAGTCTAAAAAGGTAAAGATTAATTGATGTACTAAGAAGGTCAAGCAAGTGATCTAGTTTAGATAAAACTATATATTTGAAAATTCTTTGTAAAAGAAAAAGAAATCAAAGGCTGGTTTTTATTAAATAATTCTCGTGATTTTCTCATTGTAAAAATTAAATTTTTAGGAGAATTATATAAGACAAATATTTATTTTATATTATTATTTTATTTGCTGAGGAATTAGTCTAAATTAAAAATTATTCAAGTTCAATCAATGTTCACATCAAAAATCATACAATTCGATTAAAGCAATCTTGCAATGATAAAAATTAAAAAAGAAAGATATAAAAATTTTATTTTTATCAGTTTGATGACCTATTAGTAGTTAAGTCGATCTCAAGTTAAAGATAACGCGGATAATCATTCCCTGTTAACAGTTTTAAAAAATAGTGAAGGCAATGTTACGATAATCAAATAGAAATTACAACAATGATATTATAATTATATTATTATAATTGGAAATTATAATTTATATTCCATTTTAATTTATTCATCTTATAACATTACACAATTTATATTATATTATCTATATTTATTATATTATATTATATTATATTATATTATATTATATTATATTATTTATTATATTATATTATCTATATCTATATTACATTTTATAATTTTAGTATAAAACAATACATAATATAAAATTTCAAAAAATTGTTTTTTAATCAAAATTTAATAAAAATATTATAATAAATTAATATCTTATGTATGTATGTTTTAATATATTACATTTATTCAAATTATATAATATAGATAAATTTATATTCACATAATTATTACAATATTAAGTTAAATGTAATAAAAATATATTTAGAATAAATACATAATGTGTTAGCAGATAGAGAACAACAATATTTACACGTACGGTAGGAAAATCGAGTTAATTTCCATAATCGACTTTTATAAAAAGTTATTGCAAAAAATGTCCTATACTTCTTATAGATTATGTACTTCATCATATTAATCGAACTCATTACTTGAATTTACTAATCGTTTAGAAGAATTTATTAAAAATTTTTAAATTTTGATTTCAAAATACTTAATCTTGAATTATTTTGAACGATTTTAACTCAACACAGATTTTATTGTCTAAAAATCCACAATTTTTATTTTTTATTCAAATTTATTAAATAAATAAGTTATCATATATATTTTCATTATTAGTAACATTAATATACACAAAATATATCTTAATACTTATTATTATTCTTTCTCATCACATAAATTTTTTCAAATGATAAATGTTAAAATATTTTGCTTAATTTATTACAAATAACTATCCAAGCGTCTAATACTTCACACAAAACGCGTCAATAACTTTTTTTTATCTCGTGAAGAATATTTTTCATCATCTTGCTTTTAAAAATGTATGTAACAAAGTTGCCTGAATAGCACCATTGGCGCGCGACAAAAAAAATGGCGTCAACTCGTTCGAATCACAGATCCACGCTCCGCGATGCATTCTGAGCATAGTCGCGACCCGGCCGCAGGTTATATAGTCTAGCGAACTTCGATCACTTGTTGAGGGGAAGCCCTCGTATACCGCACCTCCATCTCCACCTCCTCATATGATATTCTCTCTCTCTCTCATTCTCTACTCACACCCCCTCTTCCTCATTCCACTGCTCTCTTTTCCCCCTCCCCGCCCTTCTGCCATGCACCTTCTTCCCACCTTCGGTTCATGATCTATCTCCCACCCTGAACTGTGCCTCTCTGCAAGTGACCCTGACCTTACGTCAACTTCCGTATTGTCCCTATGCATGGATTTTCGGCGAAATCGTCGAATTATCAAACAATTTTAACATATATCTTGTACATGAACTTTTTTCGTTTTCTTAAAATCATCGACTATAAACGGTTCAATCAATCGATGTATGATCAATAGTCTCTACAGTCACGATTTTGTAATAAATTGAGCATAGAAAAACAGTTAATGGAACATTACAAAAATTTGGAAATTTATAATATACAAGACTTAATAGAATGTTTTGAAATAGAAAGATGCTTTTGTCATCGTTTATAAATGCGAATTAACAAATTTTTGCAGTTAGATTGTTCTTTTTTTTATGTGTATGTTAATCATTGTTGTAATAGCGATCAATCACCATGAAACGGTAAAAGATATCGTGTGAAAATGAAAATCAAGAGATGGAGAATTTTATAAGAGAGAATTATGATTTAAAGAATTTTAAAATATTCAGAAAATAAGAAAAATTCAATTTCTTTGAAAAATATACAAATATAATATGTAAATATATAATATGTAAAAATATAAATATTCAACAATATATAAATTATAAATTTTTTAAAGTTATAATTTTCAAATTATAAAAAATTGAGAAATTTATCTAATATTCTAATAACAAAAAAAAAATTTTAGTAAATTATTTAAGCAAAAACAAAAAATAAATATATAAAAAGTATAAATTATATTTAAAAAAGAACATATATTGGCAGATAATACATTAAAATGCTATCGAATACAAGAAAAAAAAGGGTGAAAACTTTACTATGCTATACCGCACAGCTACAGAAATATATACAATATTTATGTGTATATACTATTGAATCTATTCTTAAGAAAAAACAAATCAATGTGTTCATATATTAAAGAAATAGATATTCAAAAATTTGATGCAATTAAATTAATAAAATATTTTATAATGAACATACAAAAAAATATAATATATAATAAAATATTAAATTCTCATCAATTAATAATAACACTTATATTTGTTGCAAAAAAATCATTATTAAAAATATTTCATGAAATATTTCATGAATATTTTAATAATAAATATTTGGATTTAATATATTAAATCATTTTTACAGACAGCTATATATTTATAATTTTTTTTATTTAAAAGCGTACATTTCTTTCATGTTGTAAGAAAATATCCTTAATTTCTTTTTTAGTGAAAAATATAAAAATAAACATTTAGCTTGTTTGAATACAAAAATCACGTTTATAATAAATTATTTTAAAGGATAGACTAAGTATTATAAAATAGATAAATATATTTTGAATATAATGAAAAAAACGGCGGAAGAATGATGTAAGCAATCAGCAAAAATTGTAATTTTAATAAGACACACGTTTCAAAGTTCTAATGTTAATTTTGAATATTATACATTAAATGTTCTATGTTTTTGCTAAACATAGATCACATCTTTTCTGAAACATTATGAAATAAAAAAATTTATAAGTCTTCGATAGCCAAATATAAAATTTTGTTCATTTTAACATATTCTATTCCTAAACCGATTTAGCAATAGTAACAGAGAGCCAAGGATACCACGTTTAAATCATTTCAATCGCTTTGTTACTCATCACAGTGCAAAGAGACCTCGTTACGTTAGACGAATCAAAAATTACTACGTGAATCAAATGAACGACCAATTATTTCATTGAAAGACTTGAATCACTATACAAACTTTACAAATTAGTTTCGAATGTTAAATGAAATATTCATAAGAAGAAATAAATTTAAATTTACTTTAACATAAAATTTCATATCGAAATAAATTCTTGCCTATATAATAATAAAAAAAAATTTTATATCACATATATAAGATTTATATTTGTTAAAAAGTAGAAAATATTAAAATATGATTCATTCTCATTGTTTTTTAAAAAATTCATCGATTATAATTCTTCGTGCGTATCAATACATATGCATGAATAATAATGTATAACGTGCAAATTATTGTTTGAAAATTTGACAAACAGCTATATAAAAGCTATATAAATGTACAACACATCATCGTTGATAAAATAAAACGATATTTTATTTTGACTCTTCTCTCGACAAATATTATTAATAGTTGGAAATCGAGATTACGTTTTCTATTAATTATTTTTACTTAATCATGAAAAATATATGTATAATATCTTCTATGAGAAAAAATATAAATGTAAATGATTTATATTAAAAATTAAATTAAACTTATATCTCTAATTTATATTAAAATTATTTATATTATTTTGCATTTTAATGAAAACATTATTATAAATATTATCAATTTTATATGTTATGATGATGTTTATATGTTATGATTGAATATCGTTTTCGAAGAACTCGATCGAAGAATAAGTGTATCCATTTCGCAGAACAATCGTTTTCCCGCGTTTCCGCGATGCATTCCTCGACCGTTAATCATACGTGATGGATCGAAGCTCGCATATTTGCTCACAGCAAGAAAAAGTTTCTCAATCCAAAAAATTCCAAATATTTTTTTAATAATAGAATGCAGTTACAGAGTACAATTTAAAGTAAAATTTGTAAAGAAAAAAAGCTATTATAATTCTCTAGCTATTATATTATATCACATTTTACATTAAAATAAAATTCTACTAATTGATCATTGTTGTCATATATAAGAATGTCTATATTTGAAGATTCATTATAATTAATATTAAAATACAATAAATTATGTTTATCTTAGATGATATTTTAATTCTTCCTTAATGTTTATTTATATTATTATTCAATTTGGAAAGTTTTCATTACAAAGAACATGCATCCATGCATCTTTCTTACGCCTAGGAGCGTGCGCAAATGCTTGGGACACTCGCGTGTTCGAAATTCGAACCGAGTAAACGAACCGAAGCGATTTCGATGCGCAGAACCGAATCGAGCATCTGATCGGCCGAACGATATCCTGTGTAACTTAGAAACATGAAATGCGACGAAAATGATCTGAGAGATTTGATCATTTTTTCTAAATTTTAATTTGAGTATATTCGAATTAAGTTGAATTAACTAAATTAGTTAAACAGCAAATTTTTTATAATAGAGAGATTAGATTATGTGCAATATGTGAATTTTTTTCCAGATTCAGATATTCAATATGCTCAAAGCATAAATTAATATTAATATAAATGATGTATTAAAATATAAAATTAGTTTATCTTCTTTTCTATTACGTAATATAAAACGAGAAAAAGATATGTCTCATTATTCTTGTTATCTTTGTTCAAAGCACATTGATATAATTTTCTTAGATATATCTTACATAAATGCACATTTATATTGATAATGATCTATAATAAAAATAATTTAAAACTATATACAGGAATAGTAATTAAAATAAATACTATTTTTTCAAATTTTTTTTAAAAATGAATATTCTTGTATTAATATATATATAAATTAATATAATATTATATAAAAGTTTTATTTATTTTATTATATATTATTAAAACATAAAAAATAATAGTATTGCAATTTCATTATTAAATAATGGCAGATGATAGCATAGAAGAAATTTTATTTGCATTATTTTTAAAAAATAGATATTGCAAGTCTTTAAAATAATATATTTATTCTTTGTAAATTATTCAAATTTATAATTGACATAATATATGTAAAAATAAACTTTTACAGATTACGTTTCATTACACGATTTTAATATAGAAAAATATATAAAATAAATTCATACTTAAACAGTAATTACGATATATTAAAATTATTCACATATTGTACTGATAAAGAAATTAAATAATAAAGAAACAAAAACACAGATAATATTGTTCATACTAAATTTTGCTTTTTAAATTACATATAACTTTAACATTTCATAATTCATTATAAATTACGTATTTTTATATTTAATACATTGGAAAATAAATAAATAAATAAATAATAATAATAAAAAATGAAAAGAAAAAAAATATTTAAATATGGACTTACCTTTATCCATCCGCCATGAGCAGTAACGACAACATACAGCAAGTACAGATCTATATCTTTTCCATTGATTTTCGGATTTTTTTTGAAGGGAGTCCTAAAAAATATAAAATATATGATTCATAAAATGTATATAAAATGAATTAACAAAAAAATCAGATTGATATAACTATTTTACAAATATTGAATAAGATTTATCGAAGCAAATTGTTATTAATGTATAGCTTTTTTATTTATTAATGAATAAAAAAATTGATTTATTTTTTCATATAAATAATTGTATATTTATAATATATAAAATAAAATATTATTCAATTAAATTTTGTTTCTTATTTTTTGTTTCTTAAAATTACAGATTATAATGCAAAAAATACAATTCATAAATGACATTATATTAAATAACATTGAAAAATAAAATTAATAATGATATGTTAAAATATATTTGAAAATTTATCAAAAAGATTAATCAAAAATAAAAGATACATAAAATTAAATGAATTAAATCTTCAAACTTATTCTTCAAATATACACAATAGATACATTACAATATATTTGTTGCTAAGGTTAAGATCGCTTAGTATAATTGAGAAAACTTTGTTTCTGTTTCTAAAATTAATAAAATATGAACAATGATGTAATAAATAAGCGGCATTTTTGTGTGAAATGATTTGCAATTACTCGATATATTCTAAAATAGTTTTAATTAATGTTCAAATTTAACTATCATACAAAAAGAAATACATTTTCATTTACAATGTTTGTAAGATCAAATAATAAATTCTTACAAAAAAAATCAAGTTGATCATAATATTATCCATTTTAATTGAATGTAACCTCAATCGCAATAAGATACGCGACCGATAATCATTGATAAAGAAAACATGGAACACGCGTAAACAAATAACTTGCACAAAGGCGAGTCTCTGAGAAACTTTAAACTAAACGTACATAACCTCAAATCTATTCATATTCTAGGTAGACAACGCTAATTTATTAACCTGATTTACTTGCAAACCATTGTGATAAGAATTCTTTTATAGCGATGGAATTTTAATGAATAAAGTATAAAATAGTCGATGCAAATGAAAATATACAAAAAGAATATCGATGATAATAGTGAGATTGAAGTAAATAATGGAAGATTGGTTTGAAAGAAAATGAACGAAATTGTCTTACCCTCTAGTCTCATGGAAGTGACGGAGATCCTTCAGGAAGTTTTCCCTCTCCCTTTCGTAGGTGACGGGGTCCTTGTTGAGGATCTTGGCCATATTCGCGAGTGATAGAGTGCGTGGGCGTGCTAATCGGGGTGTGCTCTGGGTTTACAGGGCACGTAGGGGCAGCAGACAGAAAGAAAGGTGCACATGGGCACTCATGAGAGCACATTTACGCCAGGAATGTCCTGGTGCTATGAAAGAGATGGATATGCGAAGACGAGGACGACCACGGGTCGACACGGGGTCGCGACCCGCTCCCGACATCGGGTCGTCTTGTCCTGGCCCGAAGTGTCGGCCGGTGGCCTCTCTCGCGCGCGCGAAACGAGACAGCGGCTTTTCCCTGCCGTACACCGCCACCCCGGATCAGCGCACCAATATACACGAGCTACCGTGTCCCTCGCACTGAACTCGCCCGCGTGGGGAAAAATCCGAATGTACACGTAGTTCCACACACAGTAGTCACTACCGATCAACCGAGCGAACCGTGTTACGGGCACGGGGCCGCAACGCGACTTTCCTCGCGGCCCGATCGATTCACCTGTCACTTGTCAACGAAACGCAACGAATCCGTTGCGCCACGCACTCGTATTAACGATACTCGTGAACCTCGCGAACCAACGAATTCACCCGCGCAGTCCTACGCGAAGCGGCAGACCGACTCGAGACCGCGTTTCCCTACGAGCGAACGCTTGACGTGCGCCCGTATATCAAAATGGCGTCTCCTCCTGCCTGGCATCCATTGGCGAAGCCACAGCCAATTTCCCGTACGCTACGATAGCTACGGCCAGCGCCGACCCTACACACCGCGACACCGTTTCCGCTAACACACCTCGTACCGCACGCGGCACACCCTCGCACACTCTACGTCATTTTACAAGCGACACCGCGTTACCCCGACCATACCACAGCCTAGCCCTCGCCGCTTTTTTACCCTCGCCGAACCGTACAAACAAAATCCCGGGTCGCGCAGTATTTTTACTTTCAAAATGGTGTGGACCCCCCTCGTCAGTGGCGCACCGTTTGAATTGATCATAGGCTTCACCGATAGAGGCGCGACCTACTCTGAGATGTTATACTGACATCTATCGGTACAACCAGTGCGTTACACTAATTTCGAAGTAAAAGCTTTTTACTATACTGCGCATGCCCTTTTATGAATATATTTTCTTTTTAATCTTATTTTGTTTTTTTGAAGTCAAAATGCTTCTACACATTTACATTAGATCTTCAATAGTAAATATTAAATTACATTTTTTGAATTTATTTAAATAATTTGTATATTTATTGTTTCTAATATCATGTTCATTTATTATTAAATTTATTTGAATATGTATATAATTCTATTTTACAAAAATTCGATTATTTATAATTCTGTTGATTTTTCAAAGCATTATTTGAAATAATTACTAATATCACAGGAAGATATTATTGAATTATAATATAATTTATAACACTTTATAAATAATAATATTACTGAAAACTTTATTATTATTATAATCTTATGAATTCTCATAAAAACGAAACCGCCATAACGTTATTTGACCAATAGCAATGTTAAAAATTCTTCAATAATTGTATAACTATCATAAAGTATCATATTAATGATATATATTTTTTTTTTTTAGTTTTTATATAAAATAAATTAAGTATTAATAAATATATATAATGTACATATGAATGTGAAATTCAACATTATTTTAATATATTTAAAAAATGATAGCTGATTTCTATGAAAAAGAACCAAAAATTACATTTTTATTATTCAAATTTTATTATATTTTATTGCTTTTCATAAATAAAATAAAAATTATTAATGAATTATTATATATAAATAAATTATTGTATTTCATAAATAACTTATTATTTATTATTTATTTTTAGATAAAATGAACTAGTTTCTTTTAATGTAATAATGTGTACATATGTTCAATTCTCTTTATTTTGTTAAACAAGTATATTGCTTATGTGATTGTAATGATGGTAATATTCAATTGCATGATATAAATATTTTTTGAAAATGACTTACAAACGTAAAAAATATCATAGAGGTGATACACATTTGAAAAAAGGTTGGCGAACTAAAAGAAGAACAAAAGATTTAGATGAGGTATAATATAACCTAATTTTTATTTAAAACCATATGAATCACGTGGGTACATATGATTGGCAATTGTTATACGATATTCTTTATTTTAGATTGATGAGGATTTGAAAGACAAAAATATAAAGAATCTACTAAATCAAGAAGTAGATTTAGATAAACCAGGAGCAGGTCAATATTATTGTATTCATTGCGCGTAAGTATTTATATTTGATAGTAATATATTACGTGATATAACCTTTTAACATGTTTCATTATTTTATTATATTTCTAATTTAAATTTAATAATTTCTTAATTATTTTTTGCATCTATAATCGTTTTTATATTTGAATATTTTTATATTATATATCTAAATATTTTTTTCATTCAACATTATAAATATTCTTATAAATTGGAAACAATTTATTTTTGTTTGTAGGAGGTATTTTATAAATGACACTGCTTTACAAGATCATTTTACAACAAAAGTACATAAACGCAGATTAAAAGCTCTTGAATTAGAACCATATTCTATTGAGGAATCAGAAAGAGCAGCTGGCAAAGGAAGCTATATTATTCCACAAAAAAGGAAAATTGAGACTATAAATTACACTAACTATAATATGGATGTTGAACCAGAAACTTCATCACAAGTTAAAATAGCTAAAGTGGATGTATAAAATAATTCTCTTAAGAAATATAATCTTTATTCTAAAAAATTTATATATTAGTAAATTATAAAAATTGTCAAATTTTATAAATGAAAATGACAAATTATATATTACATTTTATACAGAAATGTATATATTCTAGTAGTTTAAAACATAATTCTATTAAATATATTAGTACATTAATGCACTCTAGCAGACAATATTCTTCTGCATTACTTGTTTCAAGTGTTAAAGGCAAAGAATATTTTTCATTTTTAAAACCATATATAGATTTAGATGAGAAATTAATAGATGTTGATAGAGTACAGAAAGATCTTATAGCTAGAGGAATAAATTTGAATGTTAAAGAAATTAAAAGTATGTGGGAATTTTATAAATCAGTAAATGCAGATAAATGTAAATTACAATCAAAAAATGAAAAAATATCAAATAAATTAAATTTATTATATAAAAAGGAAAATTTAACTGTAGAAGAACAAACAGAAATTGCAAAGTTAAAAATACAAATTAAAGCATTAAAACATGATCTAAATAAGATAAAAAATGCTCTTAAAGATTTAAATGAAAGTATTTTGGAAAAATTATTTCAATTACCAAATGAAGTAGATGGAAGGACACCAATTCAAGGTCCTGTTATATTAAAACGTGTTAATTCTTTGAAAGAACATCCAAATTCAGAAAAAAAAAATCACATTGAAATTGGAAGACGTCTTGGTTTATTGGAATATAAAAATCCTATGCAATATTATTTATGCAATGATGCAGCTCTTTTTGAACTTGGGGTATTAAATTATGCTGGAAAAATATTTAATGCAAATAATATGATTAGAGTAGCAGGTGCAGACTTCAGTCGAAGTTTGGTAATAGATGGCTCTGGTTTGAATCACGAAGATCCTACAGATGCTTTTGTAATAAGCAATCATAGCGAAGAAAATGAAGATTCTCCTAATCGTATGCATCTTGTAGGAGGTGCAAGTTTAATTTCATTTTTGGCAATGCATGCAAAGCAACTAATAAATCCAAATCATTTTCCAGTAGCATATTTTTCAACTGGTAGACAATACACTCCTTTTCGATCAGGATCTAATCCAATTGGTTTGTTTACTGTTTGTCAAGCTTCAGTTGCAATTGCTTTTATATTAGTCAAAGATGGAAAGAGTGAAGAATATAGTACGCAATTTGAAAAATTATTAAATATTGCATGTAAATTATATGATAATGTATGTGATCATTATCAAATTGTTATGAGGCCTGCTTCAGAATTACGACCTTGGGAAGCAATGCGTGTATCATTTGAATTATGGTCTCCATTTTCAAAACAATATATAGAAGTTGGTCATATATCTACATATGGTGAATATTTCAGCAAAAGATTGCTAATTATATATCAGATACCAGATGGACAAAGCTTCCCTTCTGTGATATCCGGCACAATTTTGTCAGTACCACGCCTTTTAGGATGCTTGTTAGAACAAAATCCAGATAAATTCGTTGTTCCACCGAAAATATTAGAACATATGCCTATAGATAATATTTAAGTTTAAAAACAAATTTGAAAATTAATTTAATTATAACAATAAGATGATTTTTATATTGTATATACATATTTCGATATATGTATTTTGAGTGTTTTCATTTCTAGTATGTTTATTGATAAAACGTTGTTTATATATTTTATTAAAAAATAAATATATTTAACATTGTAAATAGACAAAAAATGCTTTTTACTAATATATAATACATTCATTTAAGCATTTAATATATTTAAATATGTTTCTATCCGATATTTATTTTTTACATTTATAATATACATAGTATATTATACACTTATATAATATATATAGTATATATATATATATATCCATGCTAAATTCTATGTATATATATATATATACATGCTAAATATTATATATATATATTTATTTATTTAAAAATATATATACTATATATATATACATATAATTAAAATGAATATCAAAAATTGATATGTTTCCGTCTATTGTTTTCACAATTTTTAATTTTCTTGTTTCTTTTGAAGAGCTGAGAGATTAATATACACACATGACTTTAGAATTTGGACAATTACCGGTTCGAATACGAAAAATCGTTTATTACACGTTAGCTTCATCAGATCAAAGAGTTTGGGCAAAATTTATATTTCCTGGTTTACAAAATTTTTTGATACGCTCATTTTATACTTCTTTGCCAATGGCACCAGGTAAACTCTTCTATATATAAATTAATTTATATTATTACTAAATTTATATAATTACTAAATTATATAAATTTTTACTAATTTTGTTACTTTCATTATTTTTAAATTTGTTAATTTCATCATTTATAATGAGATAAATGTTATATATATTAATATCTTATAGTAATATCATTTGTACAATATTTCAATCATATTTAAATTTTACAATAATAGGATATAATTTATAATAATTATAACTATCATTCATAATTAAAACAAATAATGAAAAAAAATTTGCTCTTTAAGATATAATATTTAATATCTAATAAATAGCATAAATAAATAATATAGACATTTTTTAAATTAATTTTTGTTCGTATTTTTTGATATATCGCGATATCACTTATCATTGTACAACAAGATATCATTGCAAGATATTCTATTCTGCATATGTGAAAAGATTAATATATATGAATATTCTATTCAGGTTATAACTATATGTTTTTAAATACTTTATTTCCTTAATTATATTTATACTAATATTTATGCAATTAATTGTACATTAAATTATTATGATCAGAGTTAAGAAAATATTTAATTTCTATATATTTATTTCTATATATTAGAAAATTTTATGTTAAAAATATATAGTTTTATTTTATTTTTAACATAATAATTTGATCTTTTGATTAAATTTTGATAGCATTTCTACTGACATTTTGGTTAATGAAATGGTGCCCGGAAGAACATAGAAGATCAAAAAGAAAAGATCCAAATTTATATTTATAAAATAACACAATAATTTTGAAGATTACAATGGAGAAATAATTATTTATGTTTTCATTCTATTGCATTGTTATTTAAATTGTACTTACTTAATTTTAATTAATTAAATCAAAGTTAAAATAAAAAGTATATTCAAAAATATTTTAGATTGAGATTAAAAATTTTTAATAGATTAAAAAATTTTTTAAAAAGAAATAGTTCTGAATTATTAAAATCAATAAAAATAAAGTCAAAATGAAATAATATTGTGGAACATAAATGAAGTTTGAAAAGAAAAATATTTTGTTTTCGTTTTCTTGTTCGAATACTATTATAAATTAATTATTTATAATTTATGACATTATTATTTCGCAATTATATATTTATTAATTTTATTTCAAAAATAAAGTATATGAAATTTAAAAAAAAAATTAAATATTGTTTTAATTAAAATTATTTTAATATCAAAATTTAATGAAAATGTTTCCGCAATTTCAATTTATTAAGGATTTAATAGAAAGATTTTCTACTATTTATATAAAGTAAAATTCACTTAATATGTTTTAAAATATTTTTTAATAATATTTTCATTTTAAATTAAATAAACAAAATAAGGATTGAGTAAAATAAATGTCAAAATATTGTTAATAATCCAGTGCGCAAATTAGAGCTACACCTCTTTTGATCCAATGAGCTTGTGGTTGTTTACTAGGAATCTCCATCGGTAATACAAAATTTGTCGAATGTCCAGTTGTACTTAACACTCCTGCTCGGTTGATAGTTTTATACACGGGACAAACATAGATTCCTTCGGGTTCTTTATGATGTACTTCCGGCAATAATAGAATTGGAGGCATATCTAAAAAAAAGTATTTATATAATAATTATTTATATATATATAATTATTTGAAATTAAATTAAAATACAAAATAATTGATATTTAATGAAACATAAAATATGATTAAAAAAAAAATAAAATATATGTTTGGATTTATACTTAAGATATTTAATAATAAAAATTATTTTTTATATTAATTCATATCTATCTATAATTTAAATTTTTATTATTATTTTATAAATTATGAAATATCAACATAAAATGATACAAAAATATTTCTTGATTTTGTATATTTTTATAATTGTATTGTAATCGATATATAATCGCAATATGCAATATGAAATATGTAATATATAAATGATAATAGTAATTAACAACATTCTTTAAATTATCATTTAAGTTATCATTTTATAAATCTCTCTAAAATATAAAAATATAAAAAAATTAAAAAAAACATGAGAAAAATATAAAAAATATTAAATAAAGGCAACAATTCTTAGTAGCAATAATAGATACTTTAAAAATTTATGTACTTATATTATGTACTTATATAATATTATTATTATATAATATATTATTATATAATAAATAAAATATATAGATAAAAAATAATAAAATATGCTGAAAAAATGAAAAAAAAAATTTATAGTTTTCATAATGTTATAATATATATATGTATATATACTAGTATATAATTCTTTAGGGAAAGATTCGTTCAAATAATTTCCATCCCATCGGCACCCTTCGAGAAAAAGACCATAAATAATGCAACCATCTGGCGGTCTTTGTTTTGGCATTTTACTTTGTACCTAAAATTAAAAATAATTTCATATGTATATATATATTATTTTTCTATTTATATTTATATATATTTTTATTCATATTTATACATATTATTTTTCTACATAATTATATATTATACTTTTATATTTTATAATAATAATATTTAATAATATTTTAAATAATTTATCAATTTTGAATAGTTTAATTATTAAATATCAGATAATTATTAGTTAAAATTACTTGAAAACTAAAATCAATTGCATCGATGGAAACAACGTATTTTCGTGCGAAGTTTTGTAAAGTGCCTGTTAAAAATGCTTGCGGAAAATAGAAACCAGAAATCCAAAAAGCTGCCGGTATTCCATAATTTTCCCAAGATTTTAAAAATTCAATTCGATCTTTCAAATCCAGAAACCAAGCACCTACATTTTTCAAATTAATAAATATAATTTATTTGAAAATTGAAAAGTGAAAGAAATTCAAAATTCAAAAAAAAAAAATGAATTTGGAAAATAAAAATAAGTTGAATTTATATATGATTATTAGTAACAAATTTAAACTTACATAAATAATATTTAATATAATTTTGATTTTAAATTAAACAAAAATTTCAATTCTTTAAATTGATAACTATTAATAATAGCATTAGATAATAGCATTAAGATATACACGAATGCTATTGTATACATTGTAATAAATTCAAATTCAGTTATAAATTAGAAAGATTACCAAGAGGTTTCAAAGAGGGATATCCCTTATCTTGCCAAACTGTTGGAATTCTATTGTTATACAAACTCTTCGATACAGTTTCTAAGTATTCTGACATAACGACGAATCCTTTTAAAGCTTTCAATAGATCTTCTAGCGTCGACTTTACCACATTCAGTAAACCATTATAGCGTATAGCTTCTTGAATGAGTACGGTATTAAATGATTCTTCGTATAAAACCGGATATCTAAAATATATTTTCAATATATTTTAATTTCTTAAATGTTTCGTTATTTTTTTTTACATCGAAGATAATGTTTTTAATACTTTTGATGTATAGCAGATATATTAAAGAGAGGAGGCATTGTCGACAACATCTCAGAGGCTAATTGAAACGTGACTTCTTCGATACTTGCAGCTGCAATTCCAACTTCTCGTGGCTGAAGAGCGAGTAACGTGTTCAGACATGCATATGTTTCAGCTTGAGCGAAGCTAATATCCGCGTTCGGATGCATTCCGAATAACGCAGGATCATCATTTAGTGGAAAGGTTTTTATATATTCGATATACTCTTCGAACGTTGCATCAGTTAACTGTATGTAAAAATATAATTGTAAAAAAAACGTAAAGTGTCGTTAATTATATATACTGATTATTCATTTGATTCAATAATATATTTATTGATATATATTTTTAATATATTTATAATATATTTAAATATATTTATTATATTTAATATATTTATATATTAATATATTTTTTTTAATATATTTTTTCTTTAATATATTTATTCCAACGATAATCTTTAATATATATGCAATATGTATTCTACATGTTGTATGAATAAAACTTCAAGCTAATAATTCTCAACTAGTAGTAATTGGATAATATATGAATGATTTGTAACAATATATATGCGAATTAAATTTTATTGTTTAAACATTTATTTTCAACATTATATATATGATTCTATTCTGAATAACTACTAAAATAAAGTGTTACAAGTTGAAAATCATTGCTTTTAAGGCCATTAGCGATTGATAATATTAATTTAACTTTTATTTTATTTATACGCACTTGAGCATAATACCCTTCTACATCAAATTTATGTGTCGGTGATAGAATTTCTGTTCTGTAGAAATCTTTCAATATGGTTAGCACACATCGACGATCCCAATCATCTGTTATTCGACCACCATAATTGATGTGACCAGCTGTGTATATGAGTACCTGCATGCAAATGAATATTACAAGTTTTTTTTATTACTTATAAAGTAATAAAGTAATAAAAGATAAAATGCATTTTTTTTTTTTTTTTACTGAATGATTTTTACCCTGAATGGAATAACATCATATTCTAAAAGAAACATGTGCAACTGTGATATACATATTCTTAAATCACCATCAGTGAATTCGTACGCTATGTTAAATCCCAATGAGCCAAATTTTCTTCGTTCCAATAACACAGAATGAAACAAGCATAAAGAAAACACCAACCACTTAAATTGCTGAACTTTAGGATGTTCGGATGCAAGGAAGATACGCATTTCTGCTACTTGAGCTAAATACGCACGAAACATATTTGCCTGTGAACAAAAATAAAATATTTTCTTATTTCAAAAATATTTCCTATTATAAATAAGAATTTAAGTTTATTTAAAAAAAATGAAAAGTTGGACAAATGTATATAATTCTATGTAATATATTGAGAAAGTGTAAGATTTGAAAAAAAATATTTAGATATAAAAAGTATAGTAAAAAATAATGAGTAAAAAATAAAGCTTTGAATTTCAAATAAGATGATTCTTTTACTTTTACTCCTCTGGGAGGTTCGATCGTCATTTTACTGCTGTTTTGAAGAATACTGACAGGAAAATCAGGGGATGGTGCGGATGTTAGCCATAAACGGAAATCACGATGATTAGTTTGCCGTGTTAATGCTTCAACCAACAAATCTAATTCTGGCATCCAACTTGGAGCCAAATGACAATTCTATGAAAATATATTTATTTTAAAATTTGATTAAAAATTTGATGAAAAATTTAATATTTATTTTAATTATATTTATGATCTAAGTAATTATAATTACATATATATTTTTAATTTATTTTCTTGATTTTATATTAATTTTTAAGATATAGTTTTGTATTTTATTAAAAATTATGTTTTTGATAAAATTATTTTAATTAAAAACTGAAATTAAAAAATTATATCTTCATTAAAATTATCTTCTATTTATCAGTCTTAAATTTATTTTTTTTATTAAATTTATTGTATTTTCAAAAAATAATAAACAGATGAAAACAAATTTTTCAAATCTATATTCAAAAGAAAAAAATTGTGATTACCGCAGAATTTCTTCTTCATTGTTATATCATTATTCTGTTTTTTTTATCATTGTGTAATTAAATGTTATTCTATATTTCTTATTTCCACTTACAATTCATAAGATCAATAAAAGAATTAACTTTTTCAATAGAAACTATATTCTATTTGGAATCTATTTGTTCAAAAGAATATCAATTTATATTTATTTATAATTTAATAGTAATGTTAAATTAAAAAAATAATAATATATTAATTATTATTTTATTATATACAATAATAAAATATAGTAAAATACAGTAAATATAGTAAATATAATAAATATAGTAAATTCGATAATTTCTTTCAAATTTTTGTATTAATTGCAATATTAATTTTTTTAATAAATACTTCTTATTTTTTATTCGACAAATATTTCCATTAATGAGTTATTGTTCAATAAAATCGATAAATATAATAAAAAAAGAAGAAAAAAGAATTTCAAATTTGATTCTTTCTCATTTTTAGTCAAATTTTTTAGTCAAATTACATCTTTTCATATCTTTATTTCTTTATCAAACCGCAACTATATTTTCATCCAATTCACCCCATTATATAATAAATCATTTTCCATTGGTTCCGCTTCCTCTTTTACATATATTTAGGAAAGATAAAGCCCATATTTTCCCCTTTTCCTTATCCTGTATTTTATCACTTTAGGGAGAAGTCTTTTTCTTTTCTTAAAACAGGAATATATTCATTAAATCAATATTGGCAATGATTTATAGTTCAAATTATCAAATTCCATTATAGTTGAATATTGTATATATAAATATAAGTATTAGATTAGCGTTTTCTAATCTTGCTTTTCTTATAATATTCAAATAACTTACAATAATACACATAAGATAACTATTAAAAAAACTCTCGAAAATTGCTCGAGAATATTTTTATTTTTATTTTATTTTTTTATTTTTTTTAATTTTATAACATTATGACAGATAATTCCATATACAATATTTTATACAATTAATTATATAATAATCTTTTCAAATGATCTCTTATAGAGAAAATATATATGAAAATATATATATATATATGTACCTGGAAGAAACACCAATAACCGCCTTCTGCGGATAACTTCAACATAGCTTCTGCTCTGGGTCCTTGACCCTGTCCAAGCGAGATGGCATGCAATTTCATGGTCATTTTTAATTTATCCGCGAATTTGTATAATTCTGCTGCAGGATCTGTACCAGGAGACAAGATGAAAACTATAGGCGTAGTTGGAGAAGATTCACCATAAATTGCTGACAATTCTGCAGTTTGGGGCTCAATAAATTCTTGACCTAAATACTTGGCTAAGTACAATTGCATCGCATTTGTCACTTTATCGGGTCGAAGACATTTTAATATTAACATTTTTTGAAAATCATCAAGTTTCGATTGCCATGGCTCTGGATAAGGAGTTCTGGATAAATAAAGAATTAAAATAAGTATATTTAATTTAAATTAAATTTCATCGTGTTAAATTATTAAATTAATCTAATTGTAAATAACTTTTAAAAATTAATCTAGATTTTTTTTTTTGATTACTAAATCTTTTATGATTTTCAATGACATATGGAACATGCATACTCACAAATGCGCTTCTTGTTCATCGAACACTTTTTTGAATTGAGACACATTCCTTATAAAGAATTTCACGAAATCCTTGAAATTTTCTAGTTCATCGAGTGCCTGGATCTCCTTCCAACAACGTGGAGTAATCCATTCAGGCGCCGGATTTGGAACCTCCTACGAAATTTTATAATTTTAATAATTAAATTAAAATATTTGCATATCATTTTTATATTACCACATTTTTAAAATAATTGAAATTTATTTGTTATAAACATAAGCCATATAAAAATATATAAATGATTAATTAATTATTATTAAAATTAGATAATTTAATATTAATTTTTTTATAAATTGGATTATTATTATTCAATTTTTTTGGAACTTAATTAATTTTCAGCACGATTTTTTATAGGATTCGAATTTACATATAAAACGAATTGGGTCAAAGCTAAATAATAAAAAAAATAAAACGAAATGAATCGAGAAAAAGAATTGAAAAGAAGCTTTTAAATTTCACTTTCATAATTCATTAAACTCATTATAATTCTCACTGTTATGGGTATAGGTCCGGATAAAAGATGCCTCCATTCGATCGCATCAATTAATTCATCATTCATACGAATTCTGGCACAGACGAGGAACGCAAAATGGAGCTTGTGTTTTTCAAATAAACTACGGCATACGTTCGAGAACAACGAGAACATGAATTTGTGATTGATATTGGTCACTCGTTCCTGGATATCTCCTAAACAATATCATTCGCTAATTAATCATAGTACTTTCATCTCCATATTTATTCATAGAATACAAATGAATAATTGTTTCTGTATAACTGAAATGAACCATGTAAAATTTTTTTTTTCGTTAAATTTTTATTCTAGAACATTAATCCTTTGCAATTCTATTTCCAATGTGATTATACATAGATTTTATTTTAGAATGTTTGCTTATTCAGATTAGATACATTATAAGATGGATCTTAATAAAATTATTATTTTTTATTATTTATTCATATTTATTTATATTAAATAATTATGGACTGTAAAAGATTAAAATTATTTTTTAAACTGAAACTAAGAATAAAAAATAAATGCGATTCATCTTTCATAAATTACATATAAGATATTGATATAAAATATTATAATTTTTGAATTAATAACAGATCGAATAAATATATGTAGATTATATGCAATATATAGATTATGAATATGAGTGTTAAATAATTAATTTAATGCAATTGCATATATTATACGTTTTGTATTGGGTATAATTATTCCTCTAAAGAGTGAAATGTTTAGTTTATTTGGCAAATAATTGATTATGATGTTTCCTATCGCATATAGGCTAATAAATACAGGCAAGTAATTAGTGAACAGGATATTTCACGAACCGCTCTTTTCTGTTGCAAGTATGCTATTGTTGAAGATCTCGACGAACCATTCAAGCGAGTACTGATACATAGTGTCGATATATTGCAGATCGGACAGACAAAAGTATAGAATTCGTCCCTGAACTGCCACGGGAATGTAGAGCGATCTGGTCATGTCGATGTCTGCTTGAGTGATCTCGGCTTCTTTCATTTTTACCTATATGTTACATACCATGATAAATTTGTTTATTGGCCGCTAGAGAGCGGATCGATCGAATTTTTATAAAATGCAGATTTTGGAAAATAATAATGATTATTTTATTTGTTTGTTAAATATAAAATGGACGATTTTATAAATAAATAAAATTTTTATAATTTTATTTTTTTTATAATATTATTTATTTACTTATTTGATCGTAAAATAAAACTACATTAATTTAAATAATAGATTAAAGCTAAGAGAATATAAGAAAAAAAGATTGTATAAAAAAGACATTTAACATTTAAACATTTAAAGAACTATCTATATCTAATAAACTATCTATATCTCTGAAAACTGTAGACAAAGATTTTATTATATCTATATAATTTGCTATTCAAATGTAAACGTATATAATATATAATTTGATTTGATGAGATTATAAATTAAAATAAATTAAAATTAGATTAAATTTATATTAAATCATAAAAAATTTAAATTCAATTTAATATGCGTTAAAATCAAAAATTTAATTTATAAGATATTTATTAAGAATTTCAAACCTTGATTTCTTCACTTTTAATTTTGGATGCCTCTAAGGTGAGAATAAGATCCATGTCATCGACAGCAGAACCCTCGGACACGGTCAATCGATATAAAATTCTATCTTCAATTTCCAATAGTTCTTTTTTCATTTCAGCATTGGCCAAAATCAAAGCGTTTCTCGCTTGCTCAAGATCAGGTCGTTCTTGAATCGCGACCAAAGACAACATTTGATCCTCGAGACCACTTTTATATTTTATATTTTTTATCAATGTAAAATATTTAATATTAAAATCGTATATAAAAATAAAAAAAAAATATAACTTTGAATTAAGAAATTATTAATTTCAGAAAAATGCGTGTTTATAAATTTATGATTCTAAGAACTGAATGAAAAGAACCACTAAATTTCATTAAATTTTATATTACTTTCAAGAAAAAGATTTACGTACGTTGAGGTGAGCGCAAAATTAACCAATAGTATCTTCACGCATACTTCTGGTGTATAATGAGGATTTGCGAGTCTCGTTGTGAGGAAAAGACGGAAATCTGTATTATAAGGAACAATGTCCTCCCCAACTTTAACACACCATTGACCACCGTGTTCGAATAATGATCTTAAGAAAATTGGATCTAAACCAGCTTCCAACTCAAGACCAATATTCTCAATAAGACAAGCTCTTCCGAATCGAACACATGACTCGACTACACGAAGCAATTCTTTATCTGTCATTCTTGCAATGGATATACCTTCTTCTTTGTACTGCATATCATTGAATTAATTAGAAACAATGAAAAAAAAAAAAAAGATTGTATAAAGTTAATCGAAAATAACGTAAAATGATGTTGATTGTTTTGATTAATCTTAAAGAACCATTTAGATTATTTTATCTGCTATACTTTTGACTCGTATAAAGAAAAATATTTTAGTAAGCATTTTATTTGCTTACTAAAGCACGTATCCATTTGTTCGCTTGTGCTTGGGGGTCTATGAAAAGTGGCCAACGTTTCGAATGCATTGCCAAGACGGCATTTTCCACGGATAACATATCTCTAGGTAACCCCTCAATTTGCCATTTTCTTATCTCCACCTGATCTCCCAGAGTCGATACAGGGTCGCTGCCTGGCGTATGCGGCACGCCTTCACCGAGAACTTTTTTCCAGGAATCTAAAAGCCTTTCTCGGTATATATCCGTAAACGGTGTCAAATAAGCTATTGCACCTGTGAATCATATTATTATATGTATTATTATATATATTATTATATGTATTATTATATGTATTATATGTATTATTATTATATGTATATAATATCATATTATAATGTATATAATTTTTTTGAAATTTTTGAATGTTTTTAGCCAACAAAATAATCTTTTTAGATGTAATGTAGAATGAAAAAATAGCGAAATTTTATTTTTTATTTTTCTGTATTTGTACCTGAGGCCAGCAGAATGTCACCAACGGCGTTTTTCACAGAATCGCGAAGTTCAACCACAGTCGAGGCCCAACGTACCTGTTCTCCAGCAAGACCTACTATTAGTCTGACAGCTCTTCCCATTCTATCCTCGCAAAGCTGCTTTTGCTTCTCAAGTTCGGCTTTTCTTTCCTCTTCCTCTTCAAGATGCTTTCGCAATAGGGCGATACCTTCCTCCACTTCTCTCAGCCTTTGGATCGCGGCGCTCAGAGCCCTCTCGGTCTCAAGAAGTATTTCCTCGGCCTTTGCCAACGCTTCCATCTTTGGTTTCACTTTTTTATTCACGAAGTACCAGTTGTACATCGCGTGCACCCATAGACAGAATGAATGGCATGCCTTTGATACATATTCAATCTGAAACGGAGTGATATCGTTTCTTAGATAAAATATATAAATATATATATATAATAATATGATAAATACGCGATTCAGTATTCTTATGGAATATTTTTTTTCTTCATTATTTCGTTCCCTTAATTTATTGCAAGAAAGACTTCCACTCGTAGAATGAGGATAGAAATTGATTAATAAATTTTGATGCTTTGAAAATGAATAATTTTTTAATTAATTTTTACTTAATATTTTAGTAGCTGGAAAAATAAATAGCTCCTTAATTAATGTTTTTTAATTTTTTTTTTTTTGGATCATCTTAAAAAGATTTTAATATTTTTTCTTTAATAATCAAACAGATTACAAAAATTGTTGAATTAACAAATATAACATCACAATATTCACACAATTTATTTCCCTACAATGTATGTTCTTAATGGAATATATGTTCTTAATGGAAGATATACAATAGGAAATCGTTTAACTTTGAATTAAGAAAATATCAAATAACAAATACAAACCTTAGCTGGCTGGAAGTTAGGGTCTTCAATATAGACTTTTAGCTTATTGATTATTTCCTCTGTAAGTTGTTCCTTGTCAAAATTCTCCATGGAGTACAAAAATTGTCCTGGATCCGCGAGTAACAGGCTACCAGGGGTCCAATAATCCAATTTTGTTTCTCTTTCTCCAAATTTTCCTGTCACCTCAACCTAAAAAAAATTCATTTATGTAAAAAAATGCTTCATTGTATATATATATATACAATATATATATAAATAAATATTTTTATAAATCTCAAAACCTGTATTAATCATAGATGAGTGCCTGATGAATCATCATGAATTTTTATTTATAATCATTTTCGATGAATTATCAAATCCTAGATTTATAATAATTACTTAGAAATAATGCTATACAGAGCATGAAACCGATCCAAATTTCATCTAACTCTTATCTAATACCACTCGTAACTTCGATTTAATATAACAAATATATATACAAACCTTGTGCGGTTTCACGTTGTTTATAATACAAACTGCTTCGATAACTAAGATCACACCGGGAGGAGGCCTTTTCATCGCTTTTACCTCGGTAACATCGCCCCTATTCAAAGCCTTTAAGCTCTTCTCGGCGGCTATCAACATAGGACGAGCTTCACCTACGGTAAATGGAGTATCGATTAGATCGTTGCACAAAGTATTGCGTTGAAGAGTAAACATATTTCAGGATAAATACATCTGTGATAACGGTGATTACTTTTATAGTAGACTTATTGATTAATTAATTAAAATAATGCGTTTTGAAATAATTTTCAGGACAAAGTATTGAGAAAAGATAATAAGATAAATGTTTTTCATTTTCTGACACCGTTTGGAATACAATAATTTTTGTATTTTGTATAGCTGATGATACTTCTTTTTTTTATTATTTAGAAATTTCATGATTATTTAATTTATTATAATTTTTATTTTAATTTATTATATATATTTAATTTCATGATACCAATTTTTTATAATTATTTGTGTGTTTCATTTGTGTGAAGCAGGAATCTCTTTTGAACATATCATGAATTAAATGAAAAGAGATATTTTATGATTCATACGATACAAAAATTATCAATATACATATATTTTATATCTGCGTGTCTTTATCAAAAATAAGTTTTTTCCAAAATTTTAGTTATACGTATTCAGATTAGAATTCCTTTCAAATATAACTTTATAAAACATTCATAGATTAAAAAGTTTGCAGAGAGAAATTCTATATATAATCGAACGAATTTCATCATTTTATTAAAAACTTTTCCCAAGGAATTTCATATTTCACTTCTAAGTTATTATAATAAATTATTCAAAATTATCTTAACTTTTCTTGTTAAAATAACGAATTGAATTATTGTCCAGGTTTGATTTGATGATAAGAAATATATTGCAAACAAATCATATTTAACTTTTGCGAACTCTAATATTGCGTTATATTTCTAGATATTAGGAATAATCATCGGTATTTCTATACAATATGGTAGATATATATTAACATTGACATGGAAGATAGACAGGTTAAATAAGAATACATGGATCAGAAAGAAAAAAAAATATTAAATGTTTCCTTTTCAGGATTATATCCAATATAGTTGTTATAATAAAATTATTATAGATAACACTGACTTAGATACTTGGAATATAATAATTTGAAATTTATAAATACTATGATGAAAATGAGAATTTGTGAAAAAGTAAAAATTAATGAAACAAATCTGATAATTAATAGAAGCATATATATATAAATATATTAAAAAAAAAAAAAAAGACTTAAAAAAAAAAGAAAAGAATTATATAGATTTCTTTTGTTTCTTTAATAATAATTTAGAAGAATGTGTTCCAAACAATTTTTTTTTAATTAAAATTAGATAGTTGATAATCTTAAGGAAAGATTATAAAAAAGATATATACGATCGTTCCACCATTTGTTATATCAATAAAAATATAAGTATAAAAGAATACAATAACCCACTCAAATCTGCTTCCGCTTCGTCCCTAATAGCTTGATTCTCAGCTTTCATTTTTTCCGCTAAACTTTCTTGTATCTTCGCCTCTGCCCTCGTCTTTTCTGCCTCAATCTACGTATAACAAAATCATTTTAATTGATACATTTATTTTTATCATATGTTGATAAAAATAATAGATTATTAATTTTTAAGTATTATATTTTTAGTAAAGAAAAATTCTATCTTATTCTTAACTCTACTTTTGAGTAAGCTAATCCTGAGAATAATTGCCAATATTCTTTTTTTATTCTATATTATTAACAATTTCATCGATTCCTATTTTACTCCATCTCATCAATTTTAATTTATATTTGCACCCATCACACAATTCAAGTATTTAGAGATAACATGTTTAAAAATATGTGATTCTATCTAATAGAATTTATAACTAAAATTGTATTATATAGATTATTCTGTTTTCCATTGCTAAATTTAAATGCTCCATTTTTAATATCATTAACTTTAATCTTTTAAATTTTATGTAATTTTCTCTATGCAATTACTGAATTGCAATTTGTATTAAATAAATAAATTTTATTTAATAACGCGTTTATTCAATTTTGATTTCGCATTTATTCAAGGATCGAGGATACCAACAGTGTCGAGAGTGATTCTTTTGATCATTCTAGCCGTTGCCTCTGCTGCTCTTTCCAATTTTGGCTTCATTTCCGCCAATAATTGCTGCATGTTCTTTACTTCTACTTCCGCGTGTGCCAATTTGTCCAAACCTATGAAAAAATTAAAGATGAATGCAATGAAATGCAAAAAGAGAAAAAAGAGGAAAATGTTAAAATTATATTTTTGTAATTTTTAATGTTTAAGTGAAATACAATTTTAATAAAATGTAATTTTTAATAGAATAAAATTATTTTGTTCCAAAAATAATTATTATTGACTCAAAATTAATAGTTGTATTCGATTATTTTTATTTTTTATGATTTTATTCGAAATGAATTTGGAAAATTTCAATAAAAAATGAAATGTTATTTTTTTCTTGTGTATAGGATGATCTATTGTAACTGAAAACTGGATACTACTAGCTATAACGTATTCTATATAACCTCGAAAAATATAGATATATATGCATGTAAATGGAATGTAGTCAAAGGCGAATTGAAAAAAATATATAGTTGTTTTATTTCAAAAAAACCAGGAAAATCAAATAAAAATGCAATGTTATTTGGTTTCATATTTTTTGATTTTTGAATAAAATATTTTTTACATAAAAATAGCAAAAGATTTTGATAAATCTTGATAAATTAAGATTTAATTAGAAATGTTTAATTAGAAGGAGAAAATAATTCAATTTCAACATATCTTTGATCTTGTAAGTATCATGACTTTTTCACTTTATACGCTAATATAGTAATGTTTATTGCGAAATAATTTACATTGAAATATATTTCCTTGTTTTGTAATAATAATTTACGTTGAAATATATTTCCTTGTTTCCTTGTAATAGTAAACTACCATTTTCAACATATTTAAATGATATTTAATACAAGTTTTAAAATTATTTATTTTATTATTATTTATATCATATAAATATAAATACTATATTTATATTATACAAATATAGAAATATTCTTTTTTCAAGAATTGATTTTTCCACTAAAATTAATTCATAATGGAAATTATGAATTAATTTAATTTACATCAAAATTAATTATTAAAATTTAATTGTTACGTATTTATGTTATAGATATTTGCGATTCAATTTTACAATTTGAAATATGTTATTAAAATAATTAAAATTTTTAATCAAATTTTCAAAGTAGAAAATTATATTTTATAAATAGAAATATTTTCGAAAATTACAATTATAAAATTTCACAATTTAAACAAATAAAATGTTATTAATATTATGAAAACAGATAAAATAATAAAAGAAAAATGTTGAATTTAATTAAAATAATATAATAAATTTATTATATTATTATATAATATATAATATATTATATATTAAATAATATATTATATTATATATAATATAAATAAATTTGATTAAAATAATTTGATTGAAAAATATAAAAAATTTTATAATAGATATAAATAATTTTCTCGTTCCAATATTTAGTTTTTATACCAGAAATTTTTAGTATCTTTTATAACGTCATGTGAATTAAAAGTTTATTCCTCTATTTATAGTTTTAAATTTTGTTTTAATTTTTTTTATTTATTTATTAATTATATAATTTCGATTAAATCAATGTTTATTGATTACACATATGATTATTATCCCTAAAAAATATTCAAATTAAAATTAAAAATTGCAATCAACAGAATAATCAACAGTTAATTTCTTTTATAGAAAATTAATCTTCTTATTAATTTAATGTAACTTTTATAAATGTCAGATTAAACTTTAAAAATTATAATCAACAGAATTCCTATTTAAAAAGTTAATTCTTTTTATAGAAGATGTTATTAATCTTCAAGAGAATATTGAAGTTTCAATCAAAATATATCCTAATAATTAAATGAAATTTAATAAAGGTTATCTACCAGGTTAATTAAGAAGAGAGTATAAATAACAGTGGCTCCTATTTTGCTTCGATCATCGACTAATTTTTCGATGGTTGGTTCTAATAAATTTATCGAGTGTCCACTGTTCTTAGTTCTGCAGCTAATACATTTATGACTCGCGCGTAGAAGAAATCAATAACGGAGTTGGCACGTACTACAATCTCCTATTAGACAAGTTTTGCTTAATTCATTCGTCTTCAAAATTACCTGCGCGGATCATTTACCTTTGACCCATGGAAAATATACTGTTAATATTTTCGCTTTGATGTTTCTTTTTTTTTTCACATTTCTTCTCCGCTCTCGAGGATATAATGAGTAAAAAATTATAAGAGGCAAATAATATCGATGACGAAGAAATTGAGAAAATTCTCAAAAGAAAGACTTTGAAGTTTTTTTCTTTAAATACTTATTTTTTTACATTTTCCAGAAGTTGAAATATTTCAAAAATGGAAAATTTCCAAATAAGATTTTCTTTTCTAAGCAATTTTTATCTTGATTTCAATTACTTTGTATTAATTTCTATTTTTTTTTCTTCTGTTTCTTTCAATTAAAAGTATATATTTCGAATTTTGAGATTATTTGTTCACTATATTGACTAGCTATTATATTTATCTCATGATAAATAATTTTGACTAGAAAAGGAATCATCAGTTTGAAATTGAAACAAATTGAATCGAAAATTTACGATTCAGAAATTAATTACAGCAAATATAATTTGCTAATTTGCTATAATTTAGAAGAAGAGATTATAATTGATATGAATGGAAAATTTGGCATGATTTCAACCACGATCGATGAATCAAAAGAAAGGAATATTTATCTACATATATATTTAGAAATGAATAAAGTGTACCTTGAAAGTTATAGATTCTCGAGAAATGGGTGATGTAAATCATAATTTGTTGGAAATGCAATCATAATTTTGAACAATGTCATTTAATTTAAATAACTTGGCTCAAGTTCCATCCTAATTGATTAATCATGAAAAAAAAAAATGTTATTTTTATTCAAAGACAAGCTAATCTACAACAAAACATTTACAATTGGAAAATTAATCAAAAAATTAATAAAAATTAATTAATGAAAAATTGTATGATAGTTTTGAAGGAAGAGATAAAATTTTTTTTTGTTATATATTATTTTTTACTGTAAAAATTGTTTTCCATAATTTAGTGATATTTAAATCATTAAAATTTAAATTTGATCATTACAAATATTTTAATTGTCACTACTTAAAAATTGTTTTTATTGATTTTTGTAGTAATTTAATTATGGTATTTTAATTTTTATTTTTAATAAATAATTTTTTACTGTGTAAAATAATTTTTGATATAAGAAAAAATTAAGAATTAAAATTTCAAAATCCATCTCGAAAAATAATTTTAGTTTAGTTTATTTTTTCCACGCTTTTAGAAGATTAAAAGCAATTTTCTTTTCTTCACTATTAAAAATTAATCAATTTCAATTCTTTTATTCTATCTTCGAGCTTAATTCGTTGAATGAGATTTATTGTATCTTAATTATAAAAATTATTTATCCAGAAATTAATTTGAAGGTCAAAAATTCTTCACATTCTTTGAACCAATATTCATTTATATTCATGTCCATGTATATATGTATATACAGAGTGTATTTTAACTTTTCTATGAAATTTTTATTATTTCCTATTATTGTTTTCTATGAATTTTTAATTCAAATTTTTTTTTCTTTTATTATTAGGTGATTATTTATCATTTCATAAAATGAAAAATAAAAAATCTAATTAAATTTTCGTTACCTGTAGTAAGACGATGTGCTGCTGACATTAATTCCATTTTCTTTTTTTCTAAGAGATTACCGTAACTGGATAATAATTCAAGGTACGACGTGGGCGTAACATAATTATGACGATTCAATTCCTACAGAACACAATTTTTTTCTTTTTTATTCATCGATTTATTATCGGGTATTATATTTTTACGAAAAAATTTTTTCATTTTTCATAAAATAAATTAGATTATATATTTTTGGCATAATTTAATTTTAAAAAATAATAATGACAAATTAATAATAAATTTAATTTAATGACAAGTGAAAATTTAATATCAAACAAAATATTTTTATTTATTAAAAATCAATATTTTTTATTTTTTAATTATCATTTTTTAATTATAGAACCATAATAGAATGATATGTGGATAATTGGAATGAAATAGCATTTATATATATTTTCAATAAAATTTAAAATAATATATTATCAATACATTATATTTAAATGATTTTGATATTAATATATATTTATTTCATTAATAATTTGCATATTGAAATTTATAGTTAATAATGAGAATATTTTAAATTTATTTTTTTAACATAAAACTTATTAAAACTTATTAAAACTATGTATTAAAATTTAATATTAAGAATAAAATAAAAAATTAAATGTTTTTTTTTTTAACAACCATCTCAACAAAATTTGTTGCATTATGAGATTTTAAATATTTTTTTGTTCTCAATGGAATATTATAAAGATAATAAAGTTTATCAAAGAGATAAATAGTTTATTGAAAATTAAAAAATTATTCAAAGAAGAATTTATTTAATTAGAATAATATTTCTCGAGATTTAAAATTATTTATATTTATAAAATTATTTGTTTTGAATTTGATTTCTTTTAATATAATTGATCATTATTACTGTGAAATATATATAGAGAAAATTAATTTTGTTGCATTGTTTGTCCATGAATTCTATTTCCTTTAGTAATTTAGATGCTTTAGCTACATATATTTTCAGGTTATGTGTTTATGTAAGATTATATCAAGTAAAATATTGGAATATATAATTGAACTTAGGTAACTTGAATCTCCAAAGAACAAATTTATGTTGGAATAATATAGGACAAATTAAAATTATGTTATTATATTATTATGCGTTGAAAACAAAAATTATATTATCGAATAAATATTTATAAATAAATATCTATGGAAGTTACTTATATTATGGAAAATATATTTATTTAAAAGTTATAAATAACAAAAAATTCAATTTTATTCTTATCCCACTGTTTTGATCTAATCTACTATTATATTACAATTATTATTTAAAATAAAAAAATAGAAGACTTTATAACATATCATTCAGCGGAAAAAATAAAATCTCATAAAAATTATATAAATAGTGATATGAAGTACATAAACAAATAATAATAAACAAAAGAATTTTTTTTTTTTCGGTTCCTTTGTAAATATTATTTCTTTTATCTTATCATTCTGTCTTACCTTCAAATAGAGATCACTTGCTTCAATCACACTTGAATGCATGTATTGACACATTTTTACAATCGATTGCAACACATCATCAGTAATCGACTCGTCTTGTATATCAATGAGAAATGTCATTGCAACACTCTGAAACAATAAATTTAATTATTTTATATATATATATATAAGTATATCTTAATTTTGATTGTTTATCATATAAATATATAAACGAACGATACGATGAACTAAATATGTGTTTTGAACATTATAAAAGGAACATTCCAAATTTTATTTTTCTATCGTACAATAAGTTACAAAAAGTTTTCATATTCTTTTCCTTCGATTTATAATTGAATTTAATTGTATTACAAAAACTATTCTATTTTATTATAAAACTTTTTGATTTTTTTATTTATAATAATATAGACAAAGAAATTAAATATTCTATTTATTTTTCTCTAATTACTATGAAAATAATAATTGATCATTGCTACAGATCATTAAAATGAAATCGTATCCATTTATTATTGATCTCAATATATCACAAATCGCAAAAAATAATATAACATAACAAACTTGAAGAGCAGCTTCTGGCCATGGACAAAACCAATCAATTGTTGAACAATTTACTAATGCTGGAAATTGTCTGATACGGGCACGAAAAACTTCACCGATCGGACTGAAAATTAAAAAAATACTTTTATTTTCAACTCTTAATGAGATTATTGATAAGATTTTAAAAGATGTTGCGAGGATTTTATAATTTTGCTCTTAACCAATATATGATAAATTATAAGTAAACTTTTGTTGATAGTTTATAAGTAAAACTTTTAAATTCAAGTTTCGATTCATCAGGTTTTGATTCAACTTTAATTACATATTTTCAACGTACAATATATATAAAAAATTTTGAAATCTGAATAATTTACTAAATCATAAAGCTCATAATCTTATGTTAAATTTTAATATTTCTATTTCATAAAATTATTTTTTTTTAAATTTTATATTTGTAAATCTCTTCGTCTTATCGATCTAACCTTAAATTTATCCAATTTTCCACAAATCGACCTTTTATTTAATTCCTATAATATTATTTTCTAGAATATACGTTTTTTTGACTTTCTTGATATACAATCTTATTATATATCTCACACAAATTGGAAATTTTGAGCTAGGATTTTGATTACTCGATAACTATTATTTTGATTAATCGATATTTAAACTTATATTATATATCTCGCACAAAGACACATATGACGATTTCATAGATTATTAGACATCTTTCATATCTTCAATTTTGAACAGATCGGAGCGGAGAGTTTAGTTTTGTTGGATATTTCATTTAATTTTTTTTATCATACCAAGAATAGATATTTTTTTCATATATCTACCTCATAGTAATAACGACGTGTAAATTATTACGGACTGTCTTCACGTAAGCGGAGAAAAGGTTGCTTCTATTAATTGCTAACCCTGCTTCTTGTACTGCTCCACGCATAGAGTGATAAATCTTTTCCATTTCGTCCACTTTGTAGATATTGGGAACATCACCATTGTTTAAGACACTATTCAGATCTTCTAGCATGGAATCGTCCTTTATCTAAGAATAAAAATGGAAAAATTAATATTTAAAAATAATGAAAATTTAGTTTAGATTAAATAAAAAATTGTTAAAAATAAAATTGAGAAACAAGAAATAAATTAAAAAAAATATTAGAAAACTGATATATTTTCATAAACAAATATTATTTGAAGATATTATTTCATTAATGTTTGAAACATAAATGTTTGAAATATAATTACATCGTTTGTTAAACGTTCAATGATATTAATTATTCAAAAATATCATTTTACATTGCAAAATGTGAATACCGTTTCAATACGTATTTCATTTAATAAAAATTGGAATTGGAAATTTTGAGCTAGGATTTTGATTACTCAATAACAACAATATTTTGATTAATCGATATTTAAGCTTTTATTATAAAGATTTCATAAATAATCGATATTCAAGCGTATATCGTAGTAATTTATTAAGTAATTTATTTCATATTCGAATGTAACTGGTAATATTTTTATAAAAATAAATCAAATTATATCTAAATGAATTTTATTGATAAATTATAAGTAAATTGTAAGTAAATTATTGAATTAACAGGCATACTTGTGTATCAGAAAATAGGAAGACAATAAACTGATTTTGCACTCCGGCATACATCATTGATTTTTTTATATCTTCATGCCAGTCATGAGCCGTATAGACACCACTTAATTCTATTTGAAAGCAATTGAAATCTTGTATATGTGCAGCTAATCTTGTCAAGCTTTGTCTTCCTGAATAGGAATAATAATATAATTTTAAAAACAAATATTAAAAAAATTAAACAATAATAAAAAAATTAAAAATAGAAAATTACAAATTGAAAATTAAATTTCGAAATTTTTTCCAGGAAAAATATAAATAATACCAAAAAAAATTTCAAAACTATTTTTATAATTTTCTAAAAAAGATGTTTATTTGAGTTTAAAATAATTTCTTATTTTCATATTTATGAAAAATTTTCGTTCTCATTTATTTATCAAAGAAAAAAATAAATTTCAATATTACATTCTCTCAATAGCAACGATGATAAGAGTGAATGAAAAAGGACGCTAATTCCAAATATATTTTTACACCTGATCCTCCCATTCCTAGGAGAAGAGCATTTCCTCGAGGCTGTCGTATAATTCGATTTATTCTACATATGTGATCTATGGCATCTTGAAATAGTACTAGCTTCATAGGACTTATTGAGACAGCATTGTAATCTTCGAGAAATTCTTCTAATACTTCTTGCATCTAGAAAGATTTGCATCGACAATTAATAACAACAGACAGGAATTATAAATATAAGTACGAAATGAATCATTGAGATTCCTTATTAAATATTTTGCAATAACTTTTTTTTTTGTAATTCTTCTTTTTATGATGTATTTTTTAAATATTATAGCGATATACAAAATTATATACAAAATTTAATATTATAAACCTTATTAATCTTACCGTATAATTTTAAATTACTTCCAATAAAATTAAATAATATACTTGCTTTTTTGCGATTGATTATTTCTTCATATTCTTTGGTAACTCCCATGAAATCACCAAAAAATATTATTTGATCACCGATAATTTCGTTAGGATCACATTCAAATTCTGTTTTCATCATATTTCGCAAGAGATGATCGAACCAATTTCGGTCTTCATCGTTTATTAATCGATCGCTGTACACTCGTACATTTTCGTGATACCAGAGTAATAATAACTTGTTCAAATGCTATAATGTAAGAAAAGTTGTTACGTAAAGTTGTTTTTTAAACAAGAATAAAATCTATATTTCAAGAATTTTATTTTATGATCGTTATTATTATGTATATATTATGTAATATTTTTTATTTTGTTTATTTTTTATTATTGCGATAATTTGTACAAACCTCTATTTTTTGTGGATTCGCCATAAGCATTCCCTGAAACACTTTACTGAGATCACGAAGATTAAAAGTGTAATGGGATTTGAGAGGTGTCGGCAACATTTCTTTGCATATAATTGTATACAAATTCAATGTTGTGGTTAAAAAAACATCCAGCATGTGTTTAAAATGAGTGAGTGACAACCAGGCTTTCAGAATCGTCCCGAAAATGTGTCTCTAAATATAAAAATACCATTAATAATATTTTAATAATTAATTAATAATTTAATAATTAATTTATCTTTAAAATTGATTAAAATATTAATAAATTTTTATTTAATCGCAAAAAATAATTCAAGTTATATCATCTCAACTAATATAAGAAAATAATTCTTTCGTTTCTAAGAATAAAAGATCTTCCATATTTTCAAAATTATTGCATAAATATATTGGACAAGTGTTAGATATTCGTGTGCCTGATTTGACCTTGCCTTGATCTTTTTAAGAACAGGGATAAAACAGATTCTACTGGAGGTGTGTTATAGGATCTCGTTATTAGCCTAAACTGGTGATCGAAATAAATTATGGGTAGGCACTGGAACGATTTACGATACCTAATTGCGTTGAGTCTGGGGGAGAGAACAAATAAAACCAACCACCGACGGATACTTTGTCTCTTTCACGAACCATAATTATTCATTGTGGGCGTGTATTGACGACTCAACGGAATAAAACCGGATAAACGGCGTAAAGGGAAATGAACGAGTGTCACCTGCTGTTATCTGCCACCCCTTCATTTTTTTAAGGTTATGTACACCTAGGCGAGGTTCAGAAATCGAGCTTTCTTACTTTTTCTTGAAAGTGTACAATTTATTAAACCTTATGTCAATATTAAATGTTCAGATAATCTTTGACTCGAAATAAATTTCAAGATAATTTCAAGATAAGTTTTTTTTTTTTGAGAATTGTAAATATCATATTTAATTTAAATTGTTTTATCATGAATTTTATTTTTGTATTACAATTCGCAAAGAAGCACAAGGTATTGATTAGATTTCATTCAAGCAATTAAATCTCAAAGTTAAAATTTTTTTTTCCATAATTAAAAAAATTAAGTTAAGGTGGAAGAAATAGAAATGCATGTGATAGTATCGAGAGATAGACGGAATGAAATTTTGACATATTCGAGCCAGACGAAGATAAATTATTCCGTCTTCTTTCTTAATTGCTTCCGGTTCTCCAGTTTACGGTCGTTAACTGATGGAGCGTCGTTTAAAAATTACCTTATCATCTTCCTCCATTTCCGGGAATGCAATGAAATGGAAATGTCGCAACAATCTGGGAGTTACTGGATTTCTACCGCCACCAGGCGGTCCCATCGCAGCGATAAAATTTACGTCTTCGATCCACCTGAATAAACCGATTTCCTTTCGGTCGTACCATCCTGAAATAGTATTTTCTCCTATTTTTAATTCCTTTACACGATCCGTTATTTTCGCATTTAACTTAGTTTATTTTTAACTTAGTCTCGTTTATTTCATGTGTAAAATTATAAAAACTTTTAATTAAATTTTTAATTTAACTAAAACTTTTAATAAAAATATAATACATAGAATAATTAAAAAATATATATAATATAATAAATTAAAACGAATTACCACTAAAATCCATGAATTGTCTGACCAATTCAAGTGGAGGCTGAGCTCCAAATGTATCAAGTGCAGGCATATTCAAATCATCGATGAAAAATACTTGTTTTCGAAGTAATGGCGGTCCATATACATTTCTACGCCTTTTGATCAATTTTTCGTCAACTAAATCCTTTTTAGAGATACATATATATATGTATATACCAAAAAATATAAAAGTATAATCGGAAAATTTTTTCTAAATATTTTTAGAGAATATTTTAAGCCATGATTAAAATATAAAATATAAATATAATTGAACAATTTAATAAATTTAATTTATACCTGGGTCTGATTTGCGGTAGTTCTGGCAGAGAAAGTAATAAAGTCACATATGTACTTTTTGTGCATTTGCCTCATAAGTTTGGCGCTTACTGTCAACGTTTTCCCGCTTCCAGTTGGCCCAATGCAAAGAGGATTCGATTCATTGATCAACAGATAACCTACTAAGGCTGCGTTTCTTACGCTATTCATTGTTGGTATTTCCATGTCTGTGATACGATTCCAATATAAAATTAAACCATTAAAATTAAATCATTTTTTTTAAATTTCATGTAATTCGATCATTTTTTTTTTTTTTTTTTTCACCTACGAATTTCATGTCAAGTGTAATGATCATCGGAGGAATGTCGTCCAACCATTTGTACCATTTCGGTGGAATTGGTTCTGGGCCATCAATTATATCCGTGAAACCACCGTCGTGCAATCTACGAGAAAAGAATTTTTTACATTGAAACAAAAAGAAAAAAACAAAAAAAAAAAAAGAAAATAATTACCTGTAATCATATACTAAACCTTCTTCAGGGAATGGTAATTCATGTTTATGTTTCTTTTGTACATTTCTTATCCAATCATTGAATATACAACGACTGTTGTAATCGCAACTCGCTCCAAGACTCCACACTATCGCGAAAGATGCCCAAGGTGAGAGTAATTGAGCTAGAATGATGCGTTGTTTTTTTGATTGTGCTTTTAAAATTGATAAAAAAAATTTGACACAAAATTAATATAAAATATGACAATAAAAAGCAGCCAGCTTGTTTTAAAAATTAATTATATATCAATGATTTATTTAAAATTTTTTATTTTTAATAATTCATTTTTAATTCAGTTCTTTTCTTTTTAATGCTGTAATTATATGTTTTCTTAGTTTTGATATTAAATCATACATTTTAAATAATTGTTTTGTTAGCAGAGATTTGTAGTAGTATATGTAACTTATATCGTAGCCAGTAGTAGTAGTTTATAAATATTGCATCATGGTAAGAATCTAATTTTTACAATAAATATACATATATAGCTTTTCAGTATGTATTCAATTCAATTTCCATTTTCGTGATTGATATCCACTTTCAACATTGATATTACTCATTAAAAATTTAAATTAATATAATAATTTAATGCAATTCTTACGAATTAGTTCTTGGAAATGGGCAGATGGTGGAGGTTTTCCTTCTCGACCAGCCATGGGACCAATACGAAAGTTCATCAAGTTTATATAAGATTGCACCATTCCAAAATTAACGGTTGTCTCGATTTCCCGTAAACGACTACGTAAAATCTTCAATCCCGGAAATAAAAATTGCTTCGTCAATTCTATAATTCTTTCGATATGTGCACTCATGTTCTGTAATTATATATTTATTTTTTTATTATTTTGTTTCCTATAACTATTTTTGAGTTTTTTAATAATTCAATAACAAGATTCTATTTAAATTACCTCTATGATTGGAATGTTCAAAAGCTAATCAAAGCAATAAAAGTGTAAGACATATCTTGAAAATCTCTTATATAGTTTAGAAGAATTTATTGTTCAAATTTTTAATGACAATTAAGTCATTAATAAATTATTGAAATAATTATTTGATTGATTTCTCAAGTGAAAGTTTAAATAATAAAAAAGTTCTTGAGCTATATAAATCAGACAATTTGACTTATATTTGATTGACTTTTGAATCTTCGAATTAATAATTAAATTATCAAAATTTTGATTAATCATAGGACTTACTTTAGGTAATTGTTTTATCCAACAATTAATTAAAGGTTCAAGACCCAAATCTTCCGGTTGCATATATACCATGCCGCATCTGAGAATAATAAATTAAATTATTATATATATATACATATATTGTATTATATATAAAATATTTGTGTATATAAATATTTTCATCATAAAATGATTTTGTTTTTATTTTTAATGTTTCTTTATTTCTTTGGTAGTTATTTTTGACAAGTTTTCTTATTCCGATTATTTTTCTTCTTTCACAATGCACAATAATTGATGCGAATCGAATGATGATTAATTGGTTACATATCTCGATTTCAAGTAATAACTCGAATCCGAATTTTGACATAAAAAGCGTAATTAAGCGCATTTCTTATATTATTCCAGGACATATAATCCGGATTTTGAATAAATAGAATTAATTACATTATTTACTTCGGTAATATAGATCAATCATACAGTCGCATACAACAAGTAGTAAAAGTCGACCATATTGTCAGATGGATCAAATTGTATAGATCAATAATACAATTATATGCATTGAATTTTCTAGAATAAAAAAAAAATATATAAAATAACATTTATATACGATATATAAAATAATATTTTCTATACATCTATTTATAATAAATAATATCAGAATGTGCTTCTAAATATTTCTAGAAATCATTCAACTTTTATCTAAAATATTTTTTTAAAAGTAGCGATATAAATTAAAATAATAATACCAAATGAAACATCATGTATATAAAATAAATATATAAAGTGCATAATAAATATCTTCGTTTGTAAAATAAAATTCACCATAATAATACAGATGGCGCTATATTAATTTCCCTAGAAATAAAAATACATAAAAATATAATATAAATCAAAAATATAATTAGTATCTGTCATAGTATGTATTTTATCAGCAAAAACATGATTATTAATCAAAACTTACGATTTATATTAATTATTCGTTGCTTAATTAAAAATTAAAAATTTATAGTTATTCGAAATTAACCTTGAAACAGTAGCTGGTGAAGCCACTCTTAAATCAGCGACTTCAAACATCATTGTCATTGTAGGCAGGATTTTCATTATTTCACCAGATGTCAAACAAAGTTTTTTATTATCGTCTAGAACAGTATTCATATTCTCGATCCACAGAGCATCGACAGGTCCATCGAATACGTACCAACGCTTGTTTTGATCCGTTGCAGCTATTCCAGTCCTAAGTAACGTCGAAAAAATTCCATCAGTCCTAAAAGAAAAAAAGAAAAATTTACAAATTATGTTTACATATTTTGAACGAAAATTAATATATTTTATTACACTTTATGTGAAATCATATTTATGTGAAAAATAAATTTCTAACATTATTTATATAATTTAATATAAGAAAGGTAATTTAATGATTTATTATTATAATTGCTTCAATTGATTTCACTTTTAGAATATCACTATTAAAATATAATTTCAAAAAAAAATCAAATAGTTAAAATTCAAAAAATTCGCTAAATTGCAGGATTATCCAGGAAAATATAATATCTTTCTTATATAACGTTTCATGAGATTTAAAATTTGAAATTTACGATTCGAAAATACAGTCATAAGATTTTAAAAAATAAATAGAGAAATAAAAAACATCTATAAATAGAATCAACAATAATGGTTTAGTATAAAAATACATTTTCATGAAACTATTGTGTGTATTGTATATATGCGAAAAAATTTTTTAACTGAAATTTGTTTAACCAGATTTCTACGTGAGAATATTTTTTTTCGAATTTTCAAATATTTATTTAAGATTGAAAGTGATGCATGGATCCATTTTTCTGTGTTTGTTTAAAATAAATCAATCATTTCATATAGATATATTCATATATATTCACATAGATATTGTCATATATGTATATTTTCATGAAAGAACCATTCAATATTTTTCATGATAAATCGTAATATTACGTAAGACTAATATTATAAATAATTTTTAATATTAAATCTGCTAAAACATATCTTAATCTTATGTAATTATGTAAAATTGAAAAATTTAAAAATTTTTCAATACATTTCTTTTTCTTTATTTTAGAAGTTAATATATAATAAATTATATAAAAAAGTAACTATTTAAATAATTATTAATTATTTAAAGATTCTTTTTTATCTCAATATTATAAGATTTATTATTTATTATTTATTATTTATTATTACGCGTAAAAACATTGTGCGTAAAAACTGGGACGAAAAAGAATTATTTTGTTTTCATATAAACTATTCAAATTCCAAATGTGCGAGGATTTGTGAATGCATATAAATAGTATATAGAGAATGCATTATATCTCATATATATATGTATATATGTATGTACATATATATACATATACATATCGGAGATACAAAATTTCCCTAAATCGATTCATTTGAAAATCGAAATTTGTAAGAATTATTTCAATAAAAAAAATTGAATAATGAGTTTGAAGACATTTTTATATTTAATGAGATTAATTTTTTTCTAAATTTTGACAATTTGAAGTCATTTAAATGAATTTTAAATATAAGAATTTAATATAATTTTAAATAAGATAACCTATATAAATTTTACAAATTAATAAGTTGAAAAGACAAAAAAGAAAACTATTTGTTCATATAAGTATAATATTAAATGAATATTTAATTATGTAATAAATAGTATTTTGAATTTGAAAATTAATTCTTAAATTTTAGAAAAATTGATATAATCTATTTGATATATATATAAACTATGATCTTTACTAATATTTCTAAAAATAATATTTTTATTTTTCAAGTTGATATAATATATATTATGATATATATCATAATAAATCCTGAAAAAGAAGAATTCCATTTGATTCATACGCTCAAACCACTTGATACCGTAATATCACGGGATTTCACTCACCATTCGCGTGTATTAAGATCGTATTCCCCGTATAGCTGACCCATCGTAATCGATTTTGGATTTAGCACATATGTGAGAACAGGAACGAACGGTTTGGCACTTGGTTGTAGCTGTCCTTTTAATTTCGTGCACGCATCCCTCAGAACTTGATAACACTGTCAGATAATATAATTTTCTTTATTTTTATTATGTTTTATTACGTGTTATATTTGCATTTATAATATATATTTTATTATTATTATTATTATATTATTATATATAAATTTATCAACTTATTTATTTATTTTAATTTAATATAATATCAAGATTATATTGTATAATTATATTAAAATTTTATTAAAATATATTTATATTAAAATTGACTCAAGATTTTGAAAGAAAAAAAATTCTGCATTTATCTATATATATTATAACTCAATATATAATATAACATTTTAATATGTAACAAAATTTCTTATATAATTGTCGTGTATTTTTTATTAATCATTTATTTTTATATTTAAAAAAAACATTATTTTATTATTTAATTTATCTAAGCGTGCTACTTAATAAAGATAATTGTGTATTCTCATATATTTAATTGAAAACAGTTGATTATTTCATAATTGATATAATTTAATTAATTTTTTTACAGCTAGTATCAAATTTTAATAAAAAGAATTTTTATATTGCGCAAATCATCTACTTAAAAATCTAAAAAACTTATTTAAATCTAGTATTTAGTATATAAATCTATAAATATATAGTTAAACTTGAATTTCAAAGAAAAAGATGAATTCTTAAGTGTTCCTCTTATTAAAGTTTCAAAAATGAGATGAGATTTAACAAAGGATTGATATATAAAGATATTAATATCTTTTTCAATTTTAAACAAGAATAAGAAATTCATCTTTGCATCATCTTTCATTTTTGAGTATTTTTGAAAGAAATGAAGTTCAAAAATCACATGAAGATCATAGCATTATAGATTATTGAATCTGTTTCTAATAGCTCTTAAATTTAAAAGAACATTAAAATTTTAAAAAATATAACAACTGAGAAAAATTATTTTTTTAGTTGTCATTATAATATTATCTCTTCAAAATATAATTTAATATTTTTTTCCTCAATTTAATATTTTGTTCCTTATACATTTTTTAACATGGCAATATTTGTATGACGGATGTCGATTTGCATACAGAAATGTTAATATATTCGAATTTTCTTGGAGGATCGATTCTAAATTACAAAAATACCAAAAAAAAAAAAAAATCAAATCTTATTTCTTAAGTTACAAGTTTCAATGTCCTTATACATCTTTCTATCTTGCTTCATTTAACTCTAATACAAAAATTGGTTATCTCAATAAACAAGCAACTTTTATCTATAGTGATATTGACACTTTCAAAAATGTCCCATTAACATCACGTATACAAGCTCAATAGAATCTTTCAGATAACGATTGTCTGAAAGATTCTTATTAACCTATATATGTATATCGATATTCCTACAAATATTGTAATACAAGTGTTGAAAGAGACCGTGTGAAAGAAGCTTTAGTGTGCGAAAAATGATTGATAAAGTGGTAGCAAGAGGCACATGAAAGACCAGAGGACGCGTAAATGAGCGGGCGTCGGTTTGTCGACTGGTCGACGCCGGCGTCGTTGAGCGAGGAAGGTGTTCAAAGCGCATGCGAAGGAATTAGACGGGCGGCAAATTCTTCGGAAGCGCGGATTGCGTTTCCAGTTTATCCGACGTCGTTTCTCGTCGCGTAACGTTCCGATTCTTCTCTCGTCCCCGTATTCTTCTATCACTCAAAACGTGATATCCTTCGTTCGAATCGTCGATAATTTGACAATATCTACAATTCAATAATTACAAAATTATAAAACAAGAAAAAAAAAGATTATTGCATCTCTTATCATTTTTACCAATTTAAGAAGACTAAATTGAATTGTATAATTTAAACAAATATATATTCTATAATTGTATCAATTAATAATAACAATATAATTATATTAGTAATAATATTTAAATAAATAAATAGTGAATACAAGTTTGTTCAAACTTTTTACCGGTTTACCATTCAGAAAATATGAAACGAAGAATGACAGAAGATTTGTGTAAGATTTTTAAGATAATCAAGAGTGACTCATGATTGTTTCGTTGAACTTTAAATGAAAATTCTCCATCTGAAACAATATGTGTAAATTAATAAATAATAATAATAACGATATTGAATAAATAAATAAATAATTAAACAAAAAGTGAAAGACTTAAATTAGAATTTTAGCTTTATTCGAAGATTTACATGCAGGGATAAAAGACGAAGAAGCAACAGTGGTAGAAGATTCACGCGTCCAATACAAGATGTCCAAAATCGGGAGTGATCCACGAGAGATTCGGTCGAGTCGTTGAACTTTCATTTACGTATAAATTTTCCTTTCCTTCGTTTTATCCGGCCACCAAGTTGAAAATTTATAGAACGACGTTACACGCCGTCAAGGCCAACCGACTTCAAGTGCAGTGATTCTTTACGAAAAAATTCCACGAGTATCGTGGATAAAAAAATGAAAGGATCCAGGATCAGAGGTGAACGTGGCTCTGGTAGATCAAACGACGCGTTGGATCCTCGATGTAATACACGAAAATAAAATTCATTTTTTTCCGATGGACTGTTGATCGAGTGTGAATCGACTATAATTTCGAAGAGAATTAGAAGATGCGTTTTTGTTACGAAATAACAAATGTTGAAAAAAATTTGATAAAAAAAAAATCTGGAAATTTCTTAAAAGTTTGATTATTAAAAATTTTACAAGAAAAAAAAAATGAAATATTTCGAATAAATTCGAAATTCAATGATGGCTAATATTAATAAATATTCAATTGCAATAGTTATACAATAATAATTCTCAATTGCATAATCTGTTTTACGAGTGATAAAAGATAATATAATAAAATAATTGTTTAGTAGAAAATATAATTCTTTTTAGAAGTATTCTAGTAATAAACTAATAGTAAAAACATGAACGAAATTGAAAGGAGAATTTTTGAATAAAATTTCAAAAAAGGAAAAGTACGTAAATACAAAACATAATGAACAAAAATTTAAAGAGAAGTAAAAAAAGGAATAAAAAGAATTAAAAAAGTTATATATTTATAAACTTTTCAATTTTCACGTGTCGATTCAATAGAGCGAATTGAATAAACACATAATCGATGTTGATTGTTTAGATTTACGAAAATAGTTCGCACGATCTATACGGATCAATAATATTTCGATCGAGTTCAAAATCAAGTGACGATTGAGGTAAAGCCTTATTTCGGGCATCCTCAAGATCGCATGGAAGAGGAAGTCAATCTGCATTCCAATTCAACCTATTTGGGTATCTTACACCGCCATCTCGTTTATCCTCGAAGGAAACGAGGAGTCGAATCGATGCATCTTGATAATTTGTTACTTCGTTCCGTGATACCTGGCTCTGTAATCGAACAAGCGGCAAAACTATGAATCAAACTCTCTAAAATTTCGAGCGACAGAGATTTACCTACTGATGGTACTTGGATCGCTATTTCACGGATAATTTTGAATTTAACGAGTTAAACGAAAAACGATTAAAATGGACATGATATAAAGATGGCCTCTATTTCGTGGTAATTAAGTACGTCGAAACTGTTTCGTGGATCATTTGACAGAACTCGTTGGTCGCACAAAGATCGATTATACGAAGGGAATTGGAGGATATCATAGAAGATCTTCGAAGAGGCTATTTTCGTGATTGATACGGTACAGTTGCTCGTTTCGCCCAAGAGATTTTAGAGAATTTGATCTTATTTTAACGGAGTTGTTATAGTGTTCCTTCTATTCCAATTCGAGATATTTCGTGTCCAATTTCGAAGCATTGTGAAATATCGAGAATATTTTCGAATAGAAGAAATTTAATATTAACAAGAGATCTGTCTATGTAATTATTCGTAAATTGGGAAGAATAGAAGCATTTATTGAACATATCGACATAAACGTAATTGGTTTATGTGGAATAATTGAGATCTGAAAATATCAAAGTGATCTTACTACTTTTATGCAAGCGGTTAGAAACATTCGATGTTTATTGATATTGCCAGAGAAATTTAAAGTACAGATAACGGAAAAAATATTTGGAAGCGAGTAGTTGTAAACACTTGCCATTCATTCGAAAATTCGATACGTCTGCAACACTGTTGAAGTGGACGAATATTTGTAAATAAATTATTATATAATATTTTTGACCAAAGTGATTGGTCTTTATACAAATATTCTGAAAAATTTGAACATATAAAAAAATATTTAAAAAATATTTAAAAATATTGAATATTAAAAGAAATACGAAAGAACTTCTATAATCATCAAAATCATTGTGGTTGTAATAAAGTTAAAACGGATCCATATCAACAGATTCAAATTTTTTTAATCTGAAGCTTAAAATGATTCAAACATTGGACATATCAATGATCAATTATCATATAAATTCTAAAATTGAAATATCGAAAAACAGTTGCAAGTAAACATTTGATAAGCTTTATTATTTACACTGAACGACTTAGTTTCTGAAATATTTAACAGTATTAAAGACTAAAAGAACTAGTGATCATCAAAAGAACATTTTTAAATGTCAAAATTTTATTATTATATTACGTTATAAATTTAAAATAAAATAAATTTTTTTCCAATTTAAATTTTTTGTCAATATTCAAATCGAATTAAATCGGCAATTACATAGAGAATCTGACGAAGCGACATTACTTTGCAATTGTCAAAGTAATTTCACGGAAATATAATAAATAATGAAAACTGAAATACGCTTTCAAAGTGTAGACGGCGAGTAGTTAAGTCGTTCTGCTACATCGATTCGGAACTTCTATTTAAATTTACCTCGTCACGCAAGAGCAATTAGTTGTTCGTATAACATAACAAAAAAGTTTCTTAAATATGGACAGAAGTCAGATCATTGAATACGAATTCGAAAAGCCAGAAGATTGCAATAAAGAGAGATCAGCACCAGCTATCTAATAAAGACTGACGATAAATAATTAATAAAAGAGAATTCAAGATTTTGTTTACTCGATAACAGAACTTTCTTAAAATGTTTTAGTTTTCTTATAGCAAATATTTTAAATGAAAGACGATTAATCAATGAAGAAATTTATATTCTATTAATATAGAAATTTTTTTTTACGAAATAACGAAAATTCGAATAACACAAACGAGTTAAAAATGTGACAAAAAGGATACTTCTGATTTCATATTATGTGAAGAAAGAATATAGCAAAAGAAAGTTATAAATAATTTCCAATAATCGTCCTTTTGAATTTTCCTTTAAAATTACAAAATCGAGTCTTGGAAGATATTCTCTCAAGTATCACGATAAACGTTTCTTTGATCATTTTGATAATCAAGGAAAACATTTAATGTTTCTTTAATACTTTCATCAAGAAACTTTCTTCAGCAAACGAGTGTATATTGACTTAAAGAAAGAATAAAAAAAAAAAAGAAAAAATCATGTTGCCCATCACGTCAACATTTTACTTACACACAAGATGCGAGCAAGAATCTTCAAATATGGATGTATCTTCACGTTCTAGACGGTCTGTGTCACCAACCGTATGGGCCAATTTAACATACCACGGGTTTCGAAACAGAAGTATAGAACCGGGATTAGATCTCGAAGAGAAATTCGATAATACAGCAATAGAAGCTTGTCATTCTTTGTACTTTCTATTAGATTTCTTTCATCAGTACTACATTCCTTCAATTATATTACTAGGATTGATAGGCAATCTGTTGTCTTGCATTGTGTTCCTAAACACACATCTAAGGATACGAAGTTCCAGTTACTATTTGGCCGCACTGGCCACGGCCGACTTCACTTTCTTGGTTACATTATTGTTAGTTTGGTTGAACAACACGTTAGGATGGAAAGTGTTCAATAAAGATGGCTGGTGTGAAACGTTAGTCTACGTGAGCGCTGTTTGCAGTTCTCTTAGTGTATGGTTAATCGTTGCATTTACCGTGGAAAGATTTATAGCGGTTCAGTATCCTCTGCACAGACCCCATATATGCACCATAGCGAGGGCAAAGACTATCGTATTGGTGTTGGTGATTTTAGCATTGGCCAGTCACTCGTACTCATTCGTGACGGCTGGAATGGTCATGAACAAAGACGGAGAGGAATATTGTGATATGAAAGTCGAGTACATGGAAACAATGAAGATAATCAGCATCATCGACAGTATAGCTAGCCTAATCGCGCCACTGGTTCTTATCATTGTGATGAACACCATGATCACGAGGAACTTGTTGAGGTTTAGCAGACGGTTCAAACAAACATCAAGCACGTCTACAGATTGTCCAAGCAGAGAAAGATCCGACATCAATTTGAATCAAATTCCGGTGAGTAAATGTTATTTAATGCTGGAAATATCATAGTCGTCAAAATGATTGATTTCACATTTTTTTTTTTTTACTAAAAATATGAAAATTTTTTTAGCAAAATTAATATTTTATTTTATTAAGAAAAACATGTAATTTTATATATATATATATATATATATATATATATATATATATGTGTGTTAAAATTTTACAAAGAGGTTAATTGTTAATAATATTAAAATATCGAATTCCGATATTTATATATATATATTTTTATGATGAAAATAAAATGATATATTTAATTTATAAATGACATATTTATCAGAAAATTTAATCGCAATTTGCCGGAAACCAAATTCAATTAATTTTATTAAATTTTTTCTTTCATAACATATCATTATTCACATATTAATGATATTCTGTATTAAAGAATTTGAATTTTTTTTTTAATAATATGATGATATGATGATATCAAATTTACATAGTATTTAATATCTATAATTTTTTAAAATTCTGATTTTTGAAAAAGTTAATTCGTTTTCATCCTTTCTTTTTATAGAAAAAAAAATATAAATAGACTAATGATTTACTTCAATAAATTTACATATGTGAATCGTTTTTTAAATCACAAAAAGATTTATTGATTAGCATTATCTTTTTTTTTTATCTTTATTGATATTTTATCTTACTGAGTGAAATATAGATATCCTTTTAATCTCAAACTACAAACGAAAAATTATTTTATATTCTTTTACAATTTAAATTAATTATATCAGAAGTAACATAGTTAAATTATTTATTAGCTTAGATTTATTTATATTTACACATATATATACATTCTTAATAGTGAAAATTAATACGTGAACTTTTATCATTTGTTCATATGATCTTACTGAAATCAATGTCAATTATTCAATTTTTTTTTTTATATTTAAAAGAACTTGGAAAGAACTCGTAATTTCAATATAATATTTTTTTTCAACTAAAATATTTAATAGTATGTGTATATATATTTTAAGCTATGAATTGCGATGAATCATGGCAGCAAAAAGCGACGCCCTATCGCGTTCAAATATTCGACAGTTAATGGACGTTACTATTTTCAATGCATACCATCGACCGGGCTTCAGTCTCGTAACTGGACTATCCTGTTATTTTTCTTGTGTGCAAAACAAACATTAGGCATAAAATGCACACTTAGGCATTTTCTCTGTTGAATTATTTTTAAAAAAAAGAAAACTCGAACAGAACGCCTCGAATGTGAAGTTTTTTTTTCTAATCTGGTTCAATAATAGTCAAATAAAAGTTGATTTATATTCGTTCAAGCATACAATTTGTTTCAAGTAAAAATAACACAATATTTATCTTTATCATTTATTAGAAAGAGAAATGTGTTATTATTGTTTTGAAGATTGTATTCTCTATTATTGATATATGATTATAAAGTGAAATAAAATTAATAAAATAAGAATACATATTATATGTATTTGACATATATATATATGTATTTGAAATAGATCAAAATACATTGTGTTAGATTAATTCTATGTTTAATTCTAACTCTCTAAGTCAATATCTATGTTAATATTTTAAAATTCTAAATCAATATTATTCATAAAATCATTTTATTTCGATTTAATTATTTTTAATTATTTGTTTTATTATTATTATTTGATGATTTTATAGGAATGTATATGACTTTTATAAGAAATCTTGTTTTTAAGCAATCCGATACATAATGAAAAGGTTAAGTAATATTTACGTTGGTATGCAGAAAATTCTAGTAATCAAAGTTTTCGAATCACGAATCTTCTAAAAATTCTATGCTATAGTAAATTTGCATAGTTAATGTACACACGTGTAATATATAAACAGGTAATAGATTATACATTGGATTTTGTGAATGCTTCGTAATCAACGAAACATTATTTCATTTCGCTATTAAATTGTTTGATTGGAGAAAATTTTATATTGATAATCAACAAAATAAATTATAACTATTTTGAAGTTCAATCATAAAGCAAAATACGCAGATTATTCGTGAATTATAATATTACGATTCAATGAAAACAACGTTGTATATGAAGTTATGACAACTAGAGAAATGTTAATACCTCTTCAGTTTATATGTATCTGGAAATTATTCAATGTATACGCTATAGGATTTGTAATTCGACATATATATAAAACATTTCATATAATTGATTGGATAATTTCGAAACAATAAAAAATTTGAAAAAAATTGATATAATGCATAATTTCGAAGATTTAATGTTTTATATAAATATATAACTTTTTTCGAAAACAATTATATTTCAAAAATTTTTAATCATTTTAATTCACTTAAAACTATAAATTCCATATGTTTTTTTTATTGTTTTTTTTATTTCCTATACTTTATATGTTATATATAATATTTGTTTATATAGAGAAAAAAATATATCAATTACAAAATGAAAAATTAAATTTTAAAAAAAGATAAAGTTAACCTCGAAATTTTATATATATATTATTACAGATTATAATCGAAAATGTTTCTGTATTATTAAAGTGCTTATTGTCAATACATGCGATTTACAACTTTACAATTAATAATAATTAAAATTTTGTATGAAAAATTTTGAAAATGAAATGAAATTATGAAATAAAATAATAAATCAAAAGGAAAAATAGTATTCTAATTTTATTAGACGATAAAAAATATTTATTATTAATCTGAATTTTTATTCAAAATCCAATTGTAGCGCACAATTAAATGGAAATAAAAAGAAAAAGAAATCAAATATGAAAGAAATGAAAGATTTTCCATTTAAATATGTTTCGAAACACAGATATATTTTTAACAAATTTCCCATTGGAATAAATGTGAACTGATTTTTAATATTTTTATCTGTTTTTCTGAAATATATGAAAAAAAGTAATTATAACAACAAATAAACTAAATTTTTAATTCTTTTATCTGTATCCAATTTTTAATGCAAAATAGAATAAAATCATCAATATTAAATAGAACAGAATAATTTATAAATATCTTTCACAGCTATCTTTCATTTTTTGTGAAATACCTTATTTGAAAATTTCCATAAAAATCGATCTGAAATAAATTTGGTCACGTGATATGATCACATCAATATGCAACATTATTGATACTCTATTATGATATTTATAACATTCTATTATAATTCTATTATTATAATAGAATAATTCTATTAACATTCTATTATAATCCTAAGTCATAAAAATAACAGAATCTTTAAATTCTTTTTGTTTTTATTGTGATTATTATTAATGATAATTATCTTTAGTTTTACATTTAAAAATATAAAACTTAAAACAAGATATTTTCATTTTTTCTTCACATCATAACATATCTCGTAACCATCCATGGTATCGGATCGCTATTTTTGATTCTTGTATAAATATCTCTTGCTTGCGTAATCGTCACCATTCATCTTTGCAGATTCAACTTGCATCATCTTCGACTTCTTCACATATGTCAATGTACTATTACTGTCCCAACATCGAACCATGCTATAACAACTATCTTAAAATATAGTTATCGATATACAAATCTTGATGGAATTTCTTTCTTCTCCTATCTTCCTATATCCTTTCCTTCTTTTCTTTTTATGTCCGTTTTTTTATCGCTTGTTTACTTTTTCACATGTTTTCATTTCATAACCTCACTTTTACAATTATAATATTAAAAAGTATGATACAATTAAATATTTGAAAAAAAAAAACAATTAAAAATGAAATACTATGTAATATCTTATCTTGAGTTGGAATTTTAATGGATTAATAAAAGTTAATCTGTAACTATTTAAAATTAAAATTAAAATTAAAATTATGTTAAATAAATGATTCTCTTCTTAATCTAATCTAATTAGGATTTTATCTATGATATTATTAAAATCACATCTATTATTTTATTTATTATTTCAAATTACTTTGTCTTCGATATGATAAATTAATAGTGGGTGGATAGAGGGGCGGAAATGATCTCGAATGAATTGTAAAATAATTTCATTTTTTTAATGCAACAGTGATATTCGAATTCAATGTCGATAATTTTTTTCCATCCTGTCAACGACATTATAAATCTGTCTTTAGGGAATATCAATTATTTTTGATAAATGAAATATAGCAACAGAATTGATGTTATATTAAATAGAAAAGAAAAAAATGCCAGAAAAAGAAAGATAAATATAGATAAAAAAAGATTAGTTTTCAAGAAAAAAGATTTTTTTATAAATAAATAATAAATAAATCATACATTTTCTTCTTTATTTTGGGAGATATTTAAGTTTAAAGAAATGAATAAAATAATATTCATGAGAAATGAAAGATGTGATATGAAAGTTTATTAAACATGAAATACATCAAATCAATAACAATTCATATCATGTAATATTTAACAGACTGATCATTTTAATATAGATTTAATGATGCAAATACTAATATTTTATTATATGTAAATGTGTTAAATATAATATTTATATATTATATATTTATATACATATCTAATTTTATATACTTAATATTACAATTATAATATTATAAGTCATAATAATTTTCATATTAAAACAACATTAATAATATAGTTTATACGTAAATTAATTATAAAAATAAATGATACATATAATCTGTAAAAATAAAATTGAAATACAAAAATTGAATAAGCTGTAGAAATTTGATAATTAGCTAAGTAAAAAATTAAATGACAAGTTTGATCAATTGACTAACAAAAATTCAAATTGAAATTCAATTTATGCGGTAGAATTTTAATAATTATTCAATGTCGGATTAAATTTAATTATAATTAATATAAATTAATAAATAAATTTAAAAAAATTATTTCCATATAAAATATAATAAATAAATATATATAATAAAAAACTAGGAATAAAAATATATGATTTTATATTCGCAGTTTTGTATATAAATTGGCTTCTTAACTTTTTTATGTTCTCTTTTTTTTCTTTAAATATATAGAACAAATTTTCACATATATCATTTTGAATATATCATGATTTCTAATGTAAACAAGTTTCTTCAAATAATGTTATCGAATCAAAGAGAAAACAGTGAGAAAATTCGCTCAATATATTCTTTCGAACAGTAATCATCTCGTCTGTACGGAATGACACGATTGTATTATTATGAAACAGTCGATTCGTTGATGAAAATATTTCGCCTAGATAGCGCCACTTGTATTCTCAGCATGATTATAAACATGTGTACGTGCACTGTGATTACTTAAGTGTAGCTTTTTGATTGCAAAGATATTTGTGCAGTGAAATACACGATAAAAAAGCAGAAATCGACGCACACTCAGTTCACTTATGTAGTACTATTTCTTGACTATTTATATTTTCTTTTCATTCAAATTTTTATTTTTGCTTCCGATATTAAGTTTCTTTCGAATTAAATGTATTTATTTGCTTTTTGAAAAGAATACTTAATTTTTTCACTTTCCAAATAAAATTTGGTCTGTTTGATTTTTTTCTTTTTTTTTTTATTCAAAAAAAAAAGTGTCCTACTTATGAACATATAATTAATTCACATAAGTATATGTAAATACATGTCATGCATATAATAATATATTAATAGTACCTTTGGACGAATATTAATAATTTATAACTTCAATATATTCCTTCTAATAATATTACATCTGCAAGTATTTATCGTCATCATNTGTACATACATGTCATGCACATAATAATATATTAATAGTACCTTTGGACGAATATTAATAATTTATAACTTCAATATATTCCTTCTAATAATATTACATCTGCAAGTATTTATCGTCATCATAAATTACTCAAGTAATATATGTTTACAGGGTCATCCAACACTTGATTATTAATACCATGCAATTTGGTTTAAGTGGCGTAACTAGTTATACACCTATACATATAACCTATACGCTCTTTCATAGTTGATATTACCATAAAATCTGCATAAAGCCTGATTTCACACTTGACGAGCGCTTTTTCGCCAATCTTCGAAGTGATATCGTAAAGCTTTTTTTCTCGGTTAGACCGTGACCTGATACAAAAAAAAAAAAAGAAAAGAGAAGAAGAGAAAAAGAAGAGAGAAAAAATTATCTGCCGAATCATCGATATAAAAGTGTTTGAACATGTTTGAATTTTATTCATTTCACGGTTGTGGGACCTTGAAGTTTGCGCGATATTGAATTATTCATCGTATCATTCGACCTTAAGAGATTATCTGAATTAATGAGATTGATTAAAATTGATTGATTAAAATTGATTTTGATATTGTTTTTTAATTTTCTCCCCTTTTTTTTTTAATTATTTCATGCAATATATCAGGAATAATTTTTGCCAGGATATTCAACAGCAGAATCGATACTTTAAAAATATTTTGTGAAAGAGAAAAATAATCAGTGATAGCTTTGATAGCTCTTTGCACATTTTCCTATATCAATATGCGTAATAGTATTAACTCACATTTCAAGTAGATTACCATTTATGATGTATAGATGTCGCAGGTAATATTCTTTCAATTTAAATGGAATTTCCATAGTAATTCCGTCAAATACAAAATAAGAAAATAATATAAGAAAAAAATATATCATACTTCTTTTTAAAAAATATATTTTTCATATATACTGATGTATATACCAACATCATAATACTTTTTATATGTTAACAAATTTTTTGTCTAACTTCATTCATTTACAATTTAGACTTCTCACTTTTTGATTTTATACAATCCATATTCATAATTTTGTATTGCTATTTACATAAATCATTTGCAATTAGATTAACTTCTTTTAAAACTCAATCAAAAGATGAATTTAATAATGCATTTAGAAATAATTTTTGTGATAGATTAATAATTATATTAATTTGAAAATAAATAGAAAATCAATACTTTAACAAAACAATTTTCTTTGAAAGTACATCTGAAGATAGATAGAAAAATATCTCATTTCTCATGATGTTTATTAACTTAATCTAAAATATGTTCCTTGTTCTTTTTTTTTTATTATATCATCAACTTGTAGTACGAACATTTAGAGGGATTAAGATAAACAAGGCACTCTATACAATAGTATCATTTAGCCCTTGGATAAGTAACATGTGGAAAATGATAGTATCCTATCTAACCATACTGATAACGACTGAGACAAGATACTGTGGCTGAAAAAATGATTGGCTTCCCGTGGATCTTTATTCACAATAGATTATCTATTGTCAGTAACGTTGTATAATTGAATTAGCTACTTGATATTTCTCTCTCTCTCTCTCTCTCTCTCTCTCTATATATATATATATATATATATATATATATATATATANAAAATATAAAAAATTATAAATATAAAAAGAAATAAAATTTTAATCAACCTACATACCTTTGTTTTTAATAAATATCTTTTTTTAATGTTTCAAGATTATAATTGATACATGTACTGAAATTCGAGTTTTATTTCCAGCTTTGACGAATTTTCAATTCAAGAGGCACCATTAAATTTCTACAAAAGATTCTTTTTCAATTTCTAGAGTGGTAGCAGTAGCAACAACGGTGCCGGTGGCATGAATCTAGGACCAATGGTCGGAGGTCGACGGCCACCCTCGCAGCAATCGTTTCATTCGTCGAAGAATAACCATTCTCATCATTCTCGGCATCAGACTACGTCCGCACCGCCATCAACACCGAGGAACGCCTGTCAGCTACCCGAAATAGGGAATCGTTGTATACGTAAATATACATATGTACTACGTATAGCATTCGTATACATATATATCATCATTCATAAAAGTCTTCGTATATAAAGGATGTATTCGACCGAATTGGTAGATAGAATATGTAAAAGATGATTCTAGAGATTAAAATAAGCACAGAACTTCGTATGAAAAAAATGTTCATTGAAATTATTTTTAATTTCTTTTTAGAAGCAATTCAATTTTCCATTAGATAAAGCAAGATGAAAATAGAGATACTTTTATTTCATCCAATATAAAAGTTGCTTATAACTTAAAAAATAAACTTCAACATTTTTTGCATATTTTTTATCTGTTCCATCTCCAGAATCACTTAAAGTTTTTGCTTATTTCGTTTAAATACATTGTATACAAGAGTTCGATTAAACTGATGAAAACTAATGAAAATTTTATTTTTATTAAAACTATTATTTAATGAGTAAATAAATATTTATATATGAATAAATAATATATTCAATGAATAAATAATCACATGATATTTGAATAAATAAATATTTTATGATTGAAAAATATTTTATTCTAGTTACATACAAGATTTTGATGCAGAGATTTTAATATAAATAAAATAATAATCAAATAAACAAAAGTATTATTTCAATTGGTCAAATAAATTTCTTGATTAAATGTAATTATCTCTGTTAAATTGAAGAAGTTATTTGTAATAATTTGTTAATTAATTAATATAATTGAACAATTGATTTTGAAAGAGATATAAATATCTGAAAATACTTTTATTTTTCACAATCTCTTTTTGCGTTTTAATATAATTTCCAATAGAGAATTCATATTTCTTTTTTTATTAAATTTACTTATTCTTTTTTTTCTCATTTCTTCAATTTCTTTTCACATTTCTTTTAAAAAATAATATAAAATTGTAATATAAAAAAATATAACGATTAATTTAAATTAAAAACGGACTTAATTAATTAATGTACTAAATGTAGTTATAGATTCAAATTTAATTCGATAATCATCAAATAGAAGATGTTCGTTAAAATTAATAGAGATATAATGCTTGATTCGATTATTGAACAGTCGGAAAAATGATTGATTGAACTACTAGTTGACTAGTTTTAAAATCGTATTTCATTTTTTTTATAATTTACTTTTTGATTCTTCTTCATGAAAATTTCTTGACAAATGTGGACTTTATTGATATACCTTTATTAATTTTTTTAATTTTAAAATTTGTATTGTGTTTATATTGTGTTTTAAATTATATTTAAATGTAACTTTAATTTAATTTATGATAAAACAAATTCAACTTAAATAGATTTGCGACTTTATTACTTAAATCTAAATTATTTCAATTTGCAATTGAACTATGAACGATAAATATAGGAAAATAATGGATATAAATTTTGAATTATTGAATTTTTAATTTTTAAATTATCATTTTTAAATTTTATTTGTTAAATAATATTAGAAGGAAAATCAATAATTATTAATATCATTTAAAATGAAAATAAAATTTTCATTTGATTTCTGTGTTACATTATTGAGAAAAGATATCCTTCGTGTCAAGGCTAAAAAAGATAGGTTATCTCCGCGTTGTAACACTTTTTAACTTTTAATTGTTGTTGATAAAACTTCTTGAATTGGTTTAAATTTCAACTATTATTGCCAACTTGTATAGAAATAGAAAGTGAAATAGAAAGTTAAATTATTTAAATATCAAATAACATTGTTGCAGAAATTTTTACTAACGTTTTGTTGCTGTCTTCCTTGCATTTTCTTTTCTCTCTTTGTGTTACAGATATTAGGTCATCGTCGAAAAACCTTGTATCCACGAGAAATCAACAAAACATCACGAAAATGCTGCTTTTAATCAGTACCGTCTTTATTCTTCTCAATTTACCAAGGTAAATAATATGCTCATATCGAACAATCTCTAATTTTTTTGTAATTGTAAAATTCGAATGAAACATAAATAGTAATATAGGAATATAATTATTCTTATTCTATTTATAATTCTCTATTGTATTTTTGAAGTATAATATATAGAAATAAAGGAAGCTCTCTTTTCTATCACTATTAACCTGATTTTAATGCATTTCTTTTATTTCAATTCTCACTCTTGTAATTGCAATTTCACAGTTATTAACTATGTAATTTACATATTTTTTTTTATTTTCCAGTTATGTTATACGGTTATGTGTATTCTTCTTCACGCTCGCCCGCAAAAATACACCTGACCTGCTTTGGTGTATACAACAGTTTTTCATGCTTCTTTACTATACCAATTTCAGCATCAATTTTCTATTGTATGCTATGTGTGGTATTACGTTTCGACGTTGTTTACAGCAATTGTTACGCAAAATATTGAAAAGTATGACCAGATATCATTGCAATCCGCAACGATACATATAGAAATTATAGAAATAATTTTTGGGCAATCATAGAAGAATCACAATTTCAGAAAGCGTGATATGAATAGTATCACGTGACTATCATGACGCTTCAGTCACGTGGTTAAATATACTAGTCCAACGATATCTTGTATGTAAAAAGATCGCGTCTCAGTCATTTATAACGCTGACTGTATGTAACGTATGTAGGTTATGAATAAGAGTTTCTGGAAATATGACAATTATAACCAATTTACTCTAAGTTAGTTTCTTTCAATGTATACTCAGTGAACAATGTATTATTCAGTGATCTCATATTCCGGTAATTGCCATTTGATTATTTTATGTTGCTATTGAAATAGGAAATAATTGAAAAGAAAATAAAGTAAGTACAAATCTCTGAATGCTTGACGATTGTTGGATTAATAGGATAGATTTATTTCATTTGTATAAATGAGAATTATGAGAGATTATTCACATTATAGACTACTTTTAAAATTTTGTATAATATGAATGAATATATAATATATATATAAATAATATGAATGAGTCGAAGGTTGCTAAAATTTTATGTGTGATTATTTGTAATGATTTAGATAAATAAAAGACAAATATACTTATGTATATTTATATTTAGATATTTATTAAAAAAAAAAATTCTAACAAAGTCAGTGAATAAAAGATCATTGCCTATTTTGCACGATAATATATATATATATATAATACACGAATATTGCGCTTTCAAATAGGTAATGACCTTATTATTATCATATGTAATTTAATTTCTACATTTATATAGAGAATAAAAAATAAGAATTTTTTAATATATACAGAAATAATTAACTGTTAGAATTATTTCTTATTATGAACGTTATCTTTTACAATTTCAGTCTATATTTAATTGTTCGATGTACTTGAAATTGCGTTTAAAAATAAAATATGAAAAAAAATTGAAACTTCAAGAATAATAAAAGTACTTTTGTCATTAATAATAAAACAACTAATGCGATATAAAATACACACCAATAACAATGAAAGTAATTCATTTTTAAGAATTTAATGGTTTTTTACTTTTAAAAAAAGAGTGATTAATTATATGTTTGTAAATTTTTAAATTATAAACGAAAACAAATTTTACAAAATTTATATATTTGGAATATATTTTAAAATACAATAATATTTAATATAATGTAAAATTATAGTAAAAGAATTTGTTAAAATTTAATATTATTTTAATATTTCATTAGTGGATTATATTATTTTAAATTATAAATTGTTTATTTTATATTTATGAACATAATTAACAAAATATCGATAAATTTGATAAATAAGATATGAAAATATAATGTATAACGACAAAAATAAAATAAAACTTGGTGTTTAATCGATGGTGTTTTAAGCCAGATTAATTAAATGTGCAATATATCAATCGTTTAATAATTTAAAAGCAACAATTTTAAAAATATTTTATTATAAAAAAAATATCATTTCTTTCATCAAATCAATATCTATTTTAATAAAATTTTATATATTTGTAACAATTTTAAAAAATTTTTTGAGTATTGGATTTCTTTGCTGTTATAAATATAGAGAAATATATCGACATCGAATTCGAATTCGAAATCGAATTTTTTTATTTTTATTCGATATGTTGCATGTATAGGATATTTCTTATGTAAATTCTCTATGATAAGAAAAATCGAAATTAAAAATTTTGTTATTATTTTTTAATCTATGCTTTTACTTTTTAGTTTCTTATTTAATATGTGAATTATGTAAATGATAATACAATTTTTTTATATTTAATTGTAAAAATTATTTCTATTTTTTAAAATAGAATAATATACATTTAATTTATAGAAATTATAATATAAAAATTTTTATTGTAAATATTTCAATAATTGTAAAATTTAAATATAAGGCTGCAAATATTTTTAAATATAAGATATTTAAAAACTAAACATGGAATAATTTAATTATTATTCAAATCTTAAATTATATATATCTACTATTTGTAGTGTTTGAAATTTTTTGTTTTTTTTTGGTAGATATGATGGAATGAAAAGATCATTCATATAAAATTAATAAATATTCAATTATAAGATACAAGAAAAATATAAAGCAATACGAGAAGATTAAATATATTAACCTAACCTAACCTTATTTTGCAATGGACTGATTAATTGCTTAAATTCCAATAAACATAAGGATATTCGATTCATTGAAAAAAATATAAAATAAAAATCAATTGCTAAAATAGAATTAATGAAAATATGAATAATTGATGTTTTTAGAATGTTACAATTATAATTAAAATATAAAATTTTAAATGTTTGAAAAATCATAGATTTTGTTATTTTTTACTATACTTTTATGGAACATTACATTTCTAACTTACATGAAATAAAAACTATTAAATATTATCTATCATACAATTTATTTATGAAAAGCAAAAAGAATCGTTAAAAAATTAATGATATTGATATTGTATAAAAGCCTATCATTTCAACATACGATGGTAAGTTTAATTAAATTAAAGAATTGAATCTTTTTCGTGTTGTAGATTAAAAAATATTACTGAATTAATTGAGCGTGATAAAATATATATTTCATAATGTAATTTATAACAATGTCGTATTTTAAAAAACAAAACAATATATTTCATTTACAGTTAGTACTCGTTGATTAAATCGATATCCTATCCCATATGCAATATATCAATCGTATAATTGTTTAAGACACTTGATTGATGTGTTTGATACTTGATGATCTTTGTTTATGATCTCTTATTTCGTCAACTATAAATATTTATTCAATTAGGATAAAAATTATTCCTGGCGATATTTCAATTGTATTAATTAAGAAAAAATTATTATTATATATTATATAAATTATTATTATCCATCTAAATTCAAATTTATTCGATCAAATTCTATCTTTAGTGGAATTTAATTAAAATATGAAAAAAATTAATTATATATAACCAACTATTTTTCTATTTTTATATAACATAAAGTCATTAAAATTTAATAAAAAGTTATCATTTCAGATTTTTGTGTTGAATAAAAATATATTATTGAATAAATATATTATATAATAATTGGTAAAAAAAAATTTTTTTTAATAATATGATATTAATTCGTATTTTTATGAATTGATTTTGGAAATGTATTACAACATAAAATATTTTATCAATTATGAATTATTAAATATTTTTTCCATTTAAAAAACTTTCTCTTGATTAATATAATTAAAATATCATAAGAAAAAAATTTTGTTTTAAAAAAAATTTGATCAATGGTTATTAAAGCAGAATTTTGATATGGATGACTTATCTTTTTTTTCTATTCTAGCAAACTTGTTAAAATTGATTGAATTTGTTAAAGCGAAAAAAATTTTAACATGCCAATTTATTTTTTTAAATATATCTACCTCTATATGTATACATTTATATTTCATTGAATTTGTCACGAATATTTTATAACACTTCAAAAAGAATTTATCAATTACAAACTGAAAATGATAAAAATGTATAAGTGATGGAAAAAATTTTGAATTCAAAAAAAAAATTATGATCAATTAAAATATAAAAAATAATTCAAAATCTTCAAAATTGAAGATTTTGAAGATTTATCCAGATTTATATAGATAAATTCTTTCTATAAATTCAATTCGCTTTCATTATTAATAAAAAAATAAATTCATATTTTTAAAAATAATTATTTAACAGATATATTATTATATAATAAATCTATACGAGAAATAATTATTTACATATTGATATTCTTTTTTTTAATTAGTTAAATAAAATTAAATTCTACTTTTATTTTTAAATTATGTTATATTGTGTTACTTAATTGCGTGAGATATATCGGAATATATATATGGAAATGCATATAAAAATTACTGCATATTATTTTAAGGATTTTTAAATTGTGACGTATTATGTTTTTTTTTTAAAATAAACGAAGTGTTTTTAAAAATCGATATATATTATTTGTTATACAGGATTTTTTTCGTAATTGAATTAATAGAGCTTCACAATTTAAAGAACAGATAAAAATTGCATTAGGAAAAATAGTAGCAAGTGATGCAGCATATATATATATAGTATATGCGTTTTAGAAATGGAAGTATTTTTAAAGATTGCAAAATATTATAAATATTATAAATTGTTATCAAAAAACAAAAGAAGTAAAATATATTCTTTATATAAAGAATAGAAAAAGATATAAATATATATAAATATATATTTAATCAAATAATTAATATTTAATCAAAAATTCACCTTTGTTAATTAAATATTATGCAAATTATTTTTTATTTAAAATATTGCTTATTATTATTATAATCGTTTGATATCGTATCTTTAATAAAAAAATATTTAATTAGATAGTTTCTGATAGATTTTTTACTTTTTTATGTACTATCTAAACCTACTTAAAAATAAATTCTTCACTGTTCTATAATTAACAAGATATATTTGAAATCGATAAGAATTTTACTTTGTTAAACTATGAAAATACTTTATTATTCTATGATACAATAATAAATTTATAGAATATAAAATATATTCATTTTAATTTTTTTCTTTATTCAATTTGCCAATTTATAATTTATAAATGATGTACTTAATACCACAAAGTATTTTGCAAGGATTAATTCAAATTAATTCTTCAATTAATATCATTTAAATCACTTACCTTTGTCTTTCCGGACGCAGTTGGACCAACGAGCATTAATCCGTGTCTTACCACTGTCGTTTCATATAATTGAATAACTTTTTTCACAAATTCTGCAATTAAAAGACGTAAAGTTTAATGAAACATTTTAAATCCAAACAAAATTCCATTAAAAGATTACTACACTACTATATATTTTTCAAAAGAATACATCCCTTATGGCAAATGTATTTTTTTTAATCATTATATCGTTGTTGAGTTTATGAAAACAATTAGAAAACAATTTGCGAATTGTCACAAATTTGAAAATTACTAAGCCATAAAATATCTATGCTATACTATAAATATATATTATTTATAATATTTTATATTATGTTATAAATTTTATATATTTTATACATTTTTTTTATTTCAAAATTCATTAGGAATATTTTATAAATACTTCGATATTTGAATTTTTTAATCATTTACGTTCTTTTTATACAAAAGCTACACTTGAAAATTTATTGCTGTCCACGTAAAGTAGAATTAATTTCAATATTTTTAAATATATTGAATATAAATATGAATATTAATGAAAATAATACAGTAGTGCAAGAAAAAATGTTTATTGATAGAGAATAATGATTAATATTTTTTTTTCTATTTATTCAGATTTAATAAAATCTCTTTAAAATTCGATATAACTGTAGAATTAATTTTAATCTCTTTTAATGAATTTGATCATAAAGCCAGAAAAGTAAATCTTTTGATACGTAATATTACTGCAATGAGATCCCTTGTGTTTATAACGTAAACTTAGAGAAAGTATGAATATTATGTTGTTACATAATAATTTAAAAAAACAAGATAAAAAATATGAATATTTCACTGCGGAAATTATTTTTGAAATTTATTTTGTAAAATGGATCAGAAAATTCATTAAAAAGAATAATTCTTTATTAATTCAGAAACTCAAAAGAAAAAAAAAACAAGAATTAAAGAAAGCAAAATATATACCGTCAACATCTTCCAGACCCATTCTCAAACTTGTTGCCCGAATTTCTGCTTCCAAAATTCCATAATCCACTGGTTTCTCCTCTAAAAGAGGAAATAGATCGGATACGATACCTGAATAAAATGAAGGTATATACTTATTTTGAATTATTGTAAACTTAATTTTCATAACATATAATATGGAATTATTAGTTTATAAATTAAAGAGGAAAAATAAATTTTGAGAAATTATAATAATTAAAAAATTGTAATAATTAAAAAATACATTTTTTTAATTTAAGAAATATTCAAATTATATAGCAAATAAATATAATGCATAAAAAATATACTTACCGTTGAATAATATAAGATCATCTTTTAAAAATTTTGGAACGTTTACATCTTTCAGAGCACGTAAACAAATCTGTTGTTCGTTCAACTCTTTATGTTCTCTTTTCAAATTTCCCGCCACAGCAATAACAGTTTTTACCGCTCGCATTCCAAAGTCATAATGATCCTGGATAAAAATAAATCAACGCGAATTTCTAACTGTACGAATTTCTAAATAATAACTCTATACTTCAATTAATAACCAAAAATTTTTTGAATTTTGTACGAAAAAAATAAACAAATGTAGAATGAAATCTTTTTTTTTACGAAACGTCATTTTCGAAGAAAGAAAAAAAATAGAAGATATAGAAGTTTATTGTTTATAAATAAAAAATAAATATACTAACTAAAGAATTATCTATTTTTATATTTTTATAAATTAGATAAACTTAATAAAATAATAAAATTATAAAAAAAAAAAATAATAAAATAATAAAATAATAAAATTGATTGCCGTATATATCTATATGTTTTACCTGTGTACTTAATTGCTCCGAGCTCAATTTGAATGTTGTTGTTATTTTTCCCGCCAAAGGTTTTGCATCGCAGAAACCATAAGAAAATAATGAAATTTCAGCGATCAATGAATAATCTGGCACCATCATAGCGACTGGACGGAATAGAGCTTTCAAATTGTCTGGTAATTCCGTTCGTCCCGCATAACCAGGATTCATAGTAATGAAAACTGCACAAGATGGCTTCAAAACAATTTCTTCTCCTTCGAAGATAAATCTGAGAAATTTCATTGTTACATTTTATACATTAATACCAGTGTTTTCTAATCTTTTTTTTTAAGTCATAATTCAAATTTATAATAATCTTTCTTTTTTTATATAAAATAATTTTTTAAATAAAATGAAAAATAATGAATACGATTCATTTGAAATAACACGATTGTTTTTGAGTTAAGTAACGAGAAAATTTTAATATTCTTGTAAAATATAATAATATTATTATATTAAAGTGAGTATGTAAAAATCTTTCAATAAAAATAATTCCGAACTTTCATGAGCTTTTGAGTAGCGACCCACAGATTGAGAATTTATATTTAAATAATTTTAAATCTGATATATACGAAATGTTGCTTGCATATTTATATACTCACTTATCAACCCGCATTTGTTGCGCTTGCTGGATTGTCATAATTTGCTGGGCAATGACGGACAATACTTCAATGTCTATCCTATTAAATTCATCAAAGCACGCCCATGCACCTGCACTGCGAGAATTAATATCAAAAATATGAAAAATTACTATGGAAAATATAAAGAACAAATATAAAAAATAATTGAGATTGTAAACAATAATTAATAAATGCAATATTTGTCAATGTGAAAAATTACATTTTAATTACACGAATGTAATGAAGTTGACATTAATAACCAATCGAAAACTTTTATGAATTTGCTAAAAGAAAAAATTAATACTTTCATTATGAAATTTAATAAAATTTACAATTAATAAATTTCAATGGAATTATATTTATATTATAACTAAATAATTTTTTTATACTTATAAAAAATTACCTATATTTATATTTCATTGATAAATATTGATAAATAATATAATTGATAAAGTCATTCTCATGTGAGAGATAGTGTTGTTAATATTCAATAAAAACATATATATGTTTAACTGTTAAATAATTAACAGAATGAAAAGTAAAAAAAAAAAATCGAAAATACTTTTTAAAACTATCATTGAATCTTAATTTAAAATATTAATTCTGAAAGAAGTTACCTTGAAAGACCTTTGAAGAATTTTCCCATTGACATGAAATCTAATTGATCGGAACAATTGAATACTACACATTGTATGGCAAATGCTTTAGCAAGATCTTTTGTCGTTTCCGTTTTGCCAGTCCCAGCAGGGCCTGCCGGTGCACCACCGAACTTCAAGTGCAATGCCCCAGTTAAGGTTAAGTAACATCGATCAGTTAGAGGAGTAATGACTAGTCTTCCAGTATTTCCTAAATACTCGTATCTTTAATAAATATTGATGTAGTAATTAAATATTTAATATTGTTGGGTTAATGCTATTATATGATACAATATTTATATTTATAATGTATAATACATATGTAAGAAAGAAATTAGAAAAGAATAAAAAATTGATATCTTTTTACATAATATTGATCATAAAATTTATGTACATTTATCATTTGCGAAAAATTACCAATATATATATATATTATTTACATACCCATATTGGAATTCCGCATTTACAGCACGAATCTTTAAATCTAAATCATCTACCCAATAATAGCGGAGCTGTGAGATCCAATTGAAATCGTTTACGTTAGTCACTTTGTCTTTTACTAATTTATACAGAACATCTCGCGCGTGTACTTCAATCGTTATTACTGCTTCCAGCATTAGTCTCTGGATTTCGGTTTGAGGATTTCGTACCAATTCACGTAAATCATCTAACTGTACAATAAATTTTCCATTATTTTATACTTTATAAATAATTAGAATGCGAAAAAATGAGAATATTTTGATTGTTTATAAATGTTTAGAATAAAAAATTACTATCAATGAAATAGAAACTTATAATTAAGATTAATTAAGATTATAATTTGTTTCGTTTTATAAATTTTATTTTTTGTTTATATACTTTTTTGAATATACTACATAAATTAATAAAAAAATTTGAAACTTAAATATTATTAATAATATTTAATCATTTATGTTTATTTGTTAGTTTAATAAAATGATCAGTTTAATATTAAATTATATTCACTTATAAAAAGAAATTTTATAACAAAAAACATATGTATACAAGATAAAAACAATTTCAAATATATTAATGCTATTGAAATAAATTTAAATTGAGATATTTTCATATATTCCCATCCTATATAATCACGTGTAAAATTTCAAATATTTCAATTCAAACTTCATCATATTTTAATTAATTATGTTAATTAATTAGAAATTAGTTTCTATTAAGTTATATAAATTTTTAAAATAAAATTCATTATATAAGTTTAATTTTGAGACTATTATAAAATATTATTACAAAATAGTTATAGAGATAGATTTTATTTTCATAATATATTTCTTTATTTATTATTTATGGCTGTATTTTTATGCAATATTTAAAATAATTATTTTTAAGAGAATTGAAATGAAATAAAAAATTACGAAGTCATAACACTATTAAGTATTAAAAAAGTATTTAAAACTTTAATAATTATCACGTAAAGAATTTAAAATAATAGAAATTACAACTCATTTATGTTATCTACGATAACTACAAAGTTTTTCAAAAGCTGTATTATTAATTACTGAAAAAATAGAAATTATGCGAATGATTAATAAAAAAAAGTTTCATATATATATTATTAATCTGTCCTCTTGCATTTAATACAAACGTCATATGTTTATAATAAATAACATTCATCAAATGAACAATTATGAATCCTATTAATAAGTAATATTTTTGACTTATGATATTCCATTTATATCTCAGAGAATTATTATAACAAGAAACAATGAAATGGAAAATTTAAATCAAGATAAAATTAAATTAAGTAATAAAAATAAATTATAAAAAAGTCTATTTCCATAAACATGATTTCCTATATTAATCCAAAAAAAAAAAAAAAAAAAATTAAAATAAAAAGTATCTTACATTTCCCAGTAGCACCTGATAATAATCTTCAAGTTTCTTCTTATTGATCGCATTCTCCACTTGTGCAGCCCAATAAGTTTGGCCGCAACAAAGTGTCACTTGTCCCGGCCACATATATACCCATACTTTCCTTGGAGTTTCATGGATGATTTTTAATGCTTTGCGAATGATCTCTCTAATGGTATTACGCATTACTCTTTCGAGATCACCCAGCCAAAACTCAACACTTCTCTCCGGATACATGGGTGGATCAAATATCACCTCTTCACCTTCCGCAGAGTACATTCGAGTAATTTGCAGATCTTCTTCGAATCTTACTCTGTATATATTCTCGAAACACTTTCTGAGATGTGGCTGTACCGTTTGTACGATCTTTGCATGCGACAAGATCTCCAATAATTCATCGTCGCTGAGGAAATAGAATCGGGGGAAAATCTTTCGTTTTATTTCCAGATAATTGGATAAACCTTTTTGTACTACTTCCAAGAGACTTGAACATTCTTGAAGACTTTCAAGGAGACTTTCATCAGGACATATTTTGATAATCTGTAATTGATAATTTGTAATGTAATGTAATGATATATTGATAATCTGTTGTGAAAATGTTTTTAAATTAAATTAGATTGAATTAAAGATCAAGTACTTCAAAATTATATTATATATTTAATATATATTTAATTTATATATATTTATTAATATATTATATTATTTATATATATTATTTATATTATATTATTAATATATTAATTTTTATATATTTAAATTTTAGAAATTTTTATAATTTTCAATTATATTTATAAATAAAAATAAATTACTTTTTAAATATACTTGAAGTTATTTACTAATTTTTTGAATGAACAATTTAATTCATAATTAATTTAATCTGAAAAATTGCTAATTTATTATCGAATGTCGTTATGGAAAATATATTTATATGCAGTTACATATTTTATACGATAAAAATAAATATCTTATACTATAATACCTATTCAATTGATGAATCGCTTAATTATTTATATTAATATCATGAATTTCACGATTAAAATTTCACGATGAAATAATTCGTTATATATGTATTCATAATTGATCAAATATTTCAATTTTCAATCGTATTGCATATTGTACAATAGCGTTTCAAACGAAAGAATATATTAAAATTAAAATTACGTAAGGATTTTCAAAAGCATTTTTCATGATCCGTCTCCAGTTTCGTTCCATGGCGTTGTATTTCCTTGTTTCCAAGGGTAATTGAACTTTAATATCTTCCGAAGTAAATATTGGTTCCAGATACATCCATTCTCTATAATCCAAATTTCTTATCATCAATACAAACAAATCGCATTCCATATGATTCTTCTCTCACCTTTGTACTTCTATCCATAGATGAAGAACTTTTTGTGTCAAATTTAATTTTCTCTCCCATTCATTGATCTCGTCCTCGAAGGCGGTCTTCAATGGACTGTATGCAAGCTGTTGCACGTTAAGAATATGATGATCCAGCATCATCAACGTTTCCTCCGAGACTTTTATTATATACGTTCCTGCATAGATAAACATAGAATTGTTTAACAAAAAAAAAAAAAATTATCCAAAGATTGCGATTGGAAAATTTCGATTCAAATGATATATTATAATTTTATTTTTCCTTGTAATTTTTTCTTAAAAATTTTCAAATTACATTTATTATACTTATCACAACGATGATTGATTAAAAATTGTGAAAAAAATTATTTGATTTGAAATTGATGCAAGGAAATTAGAAAAGTTATGATATAATAATTAAGAACTGAATAATTAGTTACTGAATAATCTAAGTTTTTAAATGATCTTATTTAAAAACTTGTCTACTATCTAGAGTAAAAAGTTAATAAAAATTAAATAAAAAAAAAAGAAATATAATATATATTCAAATGTATTTCATTAGACGAAAAACAATGAACACTGATTAAATTCATTTAATGAAAAGATATACGTGTATTTACCGGTAGTTTTGTATGGAAGAGTCTCAAAAATAACCATTTCCCATTCTTCGATCATTTTATTCAATGTTCGTTCTGTAGCATATTCTTTGGCCGCAGTATCGGCGACCGTTTTCACCAATTCCTCAAACTCTTTAATACCGAGAATTAACAAACTTTTAAATGTTACGGTGGGTTTAAGAGCCATTAATATTCCAGTTTGCGCGCTCAATTGCTCGAAATGGCGATCCTTCATTCCTGGCTCTCGGAGAGCTTGTATCAGAGGTATTAACGGTTTGAATTCATCTATTTCATCCCTTATCATAGTTGCAACTGCCTGCACCTCTGCGTTTAGAAAAAAAGAAAATTATTCTTAAATTAAAAAAATTATTTAAAAATATCTGTTATAAATTATTTAAAAAATATCATGAAACTTAAAAAAATATCACAAAACTTTTTTTTATTAATTATAAAACATATATTAAAAAAATTCTAACAAAACATGTATTAAAAAAATATAGGAAAAGCTTGTTCATCAAGTTGATTAAATAAATTCAATAGATTCACATAAACGTATTTAAGAAATATTTTCTTAACATTTCTTAAAATTTTCTTTTATATAGTTGTACAAGTTGTAACGATTAATGATATATAACGTAACAGTTTAACATCATTTCAATTTACAAACTATATATATTTTTAAATCGAGATTCCGCAACAACTTTCATTGGTAATCATCAAATTATTAAATTACTTGGAAATTCATGGAATGTTCTAATTGCTCGTGTTATTTGCCGATACATATCGACAACAAGACTTTCAATTTGAAGGCCGTCAATGTTCATTAAAGGATTATCCATCCATATGTCGTGCCATTTGAGCCAATCTATAAATAGCAAAAAATTAACTCTATAAGAATTATCTAGTTTTAGCTTTTAATAATTTTTAACAAATTGCCATTGTTTTAAATAAAATTGAACTTTTTGTATTCTATTCTTAGAAGAATAAAAAAAAATTCAAATTAATATTAAAGTTTTTCTTTGATTCATACTTTTATAGAAAATATAATTACAACTTTTACTTCTATTGTGAGAAATTCTCATTCTAAAAATTTTAGACAAAAGATAAATATAAATATACATGTATATATATACATTATGTATGTATAATCTTAAATTTATATTAAAACACAATTCATGAGAAAGAATTCAATTTTTCTTGAATTCAATTCAATTTTAAATTCAATTATTCTCTATCACTATAGTTTATATTTCTAAAAAAAATCCATTTAAAATTTAATGAATTTAATGAAATAAAAATGGACAAATAATTGGATGCTTACCCGAAGCCGTGATCCATAAGTTTTTGTAAGGTTCGAATTCCTTTATAAGCTTATTTAGGTGTTCAAAAGGCACTACTTTTAGGCCAAATAACTTTTGTCGTTCGTTGAGCAATAAACCATTTTCTCGACAATCAAGCATAACCTTCCATATCCGTTTTACATCTAGAGCTATCTCGTGGATACGGGTAACATCCGTTTGAAGAGCAATGTTTGCCACATTGCCTACCAAAGTGTCTATTTTTTCCAGCAGCAAGATCTCATCCTGTATTTGGATTTTATGGAATTTTTCTTGCTCTTCCACAAATCGTTCATTCGTCTCCTGAATCTAGTTAAATTTTTTGATAATTATTTCGATGTGTTAAATCTTGAATATAATTTAAAATTGAAACAAGAAGTATAATAGTTACTTGAGACAATATTTACTAATTTAAAATTTAATAAATTTTGAAATAAAAAATGATTTATATATATAAATTAACATTATTTATTTCTATTTCTAAGCTCAAAATTTCTTTGTATCTTTTATATTATTTCGTATAATAATTTGCAAATAACTATATAATCTTGTTTTTTATAATATTATAAAATATAGAAATATAATGGAAAAAAGGAAACTAGAGAATTCTATTTTCAAAATAAATAAAAATTTTCACGATACTATATAAACATATCAGGAAATATAGAGTTTTAAATGTAGTTTTATGAACCTCTCGAGACTTTCAATATCACCTGCGAAGCATAAAATATATGTACATACACTCATGATATCCTATAATACAATTGGTCGAAAAAATATATGATAACAGTTATTTTAGCCCATTTTATATAAAATTGTACAGAGAATAGCAATTAAAAATTTATTTTTAATAAATATTCGCTATTTTTATGCTATAATGTAACACATTTTATTTATCTTATCAAAAATATTTTTGACATATTTCATATTATACACGTTGTTAAAATATTCCATTATTTTTGAAAAAATAATGTAAATTGAGAAGCAATTTATTTTTGTACTAGAAGCACTTGTATGTATGCAATCGATCGACCGCTAGCTCGCTTAATTACCAGGCGTTTATTAACACAAGTTAATGAAAAATTACAATTAAACCGTTACAATTAAATTCTAATTTAAAATTTAAGTCTTATTCGTTACTCTTACGTATCAATTTTTGTTTTCGATACAACTCGATGCTCTTTTTTTTTATTTATTTTTTACTTATTGTTATTATTAACCTTATTGTTCGATATAAGGAGAACTGAATTCTAGGTCAACCAAATCGATTAAACATATTTTATTACAGGGATTAAATTTCGATTTTACTAATATGTGTACATGATAAAATATATTTATCATATGGTAAACGTATTCAAAAATTGGAATTTAAATTGTTTATTATTATAGTATTGAAATTTAATTAATAATTAAATATAATTTTTTTGTAAAATTCGGAATTTTCTTTGTATTTTTCCGAACATGAAAAAGAAATAATGGGCATTGCATTATTTGAGTGAATATTTAATTATAAAGGATTCGCAGAACTCTTTTATTTAATTAGCAATCTTATCAAAGTACGAGGAAAGTAATTATTGGGTTTTGCTTACTTAGTGATGCTTCTTATTTGACCTAAATAAAGAGAAAAGCAACCGTTTAAAAGTGGTTTGTAAATAGAAAATATAATTGTATTTTATTGTCAATCATTATGAAAAAATAATTTATCAATTTTTTTTCCATTTCATATGAAATGTTTGTATCACAAAATCGTTCAAATTAAAAAAAAAAATTTTTTGGCAAGAAATTTTTCATTATGGACATATGCATATTTCAAGAATAAAACAGTTTAAATATTTAACGCGATATAACTAATGCCGTTCACATGGAATATACATATTTATTGTAGCAAATAAAGCTGTAACTCATGAAAATATATTGCAACATTGATAGAGGATATTAACATGATTAAAAATTAAAAGATTAAAAGGACTAAAAAAATTGACGTTAAAATGAAATTTTAATATTTAAAACTTTTGAATAAATGAGTATATAAGAATATTTTTTGAAATATACCATATATTTTAGATATTGGAAATTTTTGAAATCATATGCAGATTTATATTAAAATATTTCAAATTCGTGGCAGTTAATTTTAATAACGAAAGAATTAATACTATTTAAATGAACAATTAAAATTTTAATTTATCAATTATCATCTTATTATTTCTAATTTTCATAAATGATAAACATTATTTTCAACTAATATTTTAATGCCAAAAAAATTAATTTATTAATAAATGAATTTTGATCAAATCTGACTCTTTAATTTGCAACAAATATTTTACCTCTTTCTCAATTTGAAATGGCGATCCAATCACTTCCCATTTCGCTTGAAAATCATCATCGGATATATTCCAAAGAAAACTATCGAGAATATCGTAATCTATTTTTAATTTGTCCATCTTTTCTTCGAGATCCTGTACTCGAAGTGGTATAGTTTCCATCCAATCCCGTATTTCGAATATGTGCTCGATACTTTGTGGCACTTCTTTCAATTTGTATCTTATCTGCCTATATTCGTCTAGGATATTATCAATTTCCTTTCGTATTTTTTCCGTGAGCATAATGAGCAATGATTTAGCACATTCAGTGCGTTTGTTTATAAGAAACTCCTTCAAGGGATAAACGTTCACTACAAACGCACCAATGGTAATAGCATTCGGTAAAGTAACTTGGAGATTCTGTCTCATCGTGATATGAAATGAAATTTCCTCTTTTATCTCGGCCGTAGTAAGTTCTTCTTCCTTGTATTCCCTTCAAAATGGAATTTCATTTAATCTCGATAAATAAATCAACTGCGTCTTTTGACCTCGTAGGTTATTTGACGCGTTTTGTTTGACAATAAGAATAAAAATGCATTTAATTAAGCATAAAAATAATCAAAATTCATTACAGATATTAGCTTTACCATTACTATTACTTAATATGAATATTAATTAAGCCTACTACTGTATTTAGGTGATTCAATTTATTGTTGGAATATTTTTTAACTTCGAGTTGTCAATATTTATTCTTGTGAATTTAATGAATATAATATGATGAAAATAAAATACATGAAAATAATATATGAAAATAATATAATGCATTTAAATTTATACGTAAAATATAGTATTTGAAAAAAATTAAAAATATTAAAAAAACTATGATAGATATAGTTGTAATAACACGTATCTATCAATCTCTATGTTTTGATTCACTGATTCCCTCTGGTGGATTTCTATCGATCATATATTTATTCAGTCGGTAATGTTGGCAGAAAAGTTTTATAAGTTAAGATACTCATTATTACATTTATTTAATAAAAATAAAAATTAAGATTTAAAATTAATTTTATTTTTCATGTATCTAACGATTCTGATGATCATATTAAATTGATTTTGATCGATTCACTGTAATTTTAATTTTTATATAAATAAAAATAAAGATAAAGAACATATATTATTTGATTATTATAAAAATAAATCAAATAAATTTTTTATTGTTTTAAGTTTAACTTAAAACAATTTTGTTATGAATATACTCACTCAATGTATTTGGCGACGTTGAGATTGAAGAATAATTGATATCGACTGAATTCTTTTGCGTAAGCTTTTAAAGGTATTACAGACTTCTTATATGCTTTTTTCAACGATTCACGAACATTGCATACCTGATCCTCGAGCAGACCAACGGAGCTTAGATATAGGTGAACAGGGAATTTTAACTTCGGAAGTAGAAAAGGATGTATTTGCCTGATTTGATGACACGCAGTAAGTGCGTTATCGTATAAAATAATGATACTTTCCTTGAAAAAAAAAAAAAGAAATGAAGAAAGATTTATGAATGAGAAATTTTTCACTTTAAAATAATTTATCAAGATATCTATGGATATATCTCTTTTAAAGGAATAGAGAAAATATTATAATAATATAATATTTAAAAGAAATTCCATAAAATTTTATTAAAAACTAATGTATTGATATATCCATTTAAATTAATAATAAATAAAAAAAAATCGTTCATTTTTAATTAATACGAACGAAAATACACTTACGAGAAATTTCTCAGGATTTGTCGAGTAAAATGGTTTTTGCTCATCCATTTGAAGGTCAAGGAGAAAAATAGGCATGCCAGCGGGATTAAACTGGGTATTAATGAGATCATCTCCCCAAACAAATGATTCGTCTATATTTAAGACACATAATGCTGGAATTTCCAGAATATTTCTATAGAATTTGATCGATTCTTCCACCAAAACTCGTAGCGCATACTAATTATAAAAAGATTATAAATAATTAGTTTCATTATATAAATAAAATTGTATAAAAGTGAAATGTATCTTACAACTTTTAATTTAAGTTACTAATAATATAGTTAACAAATTATTGTGTAAAATGCACTTGATATTCCATATTTTTCTATTTTTTTTTTAACTGGAATTTATTCAACTCTAAAAAATAACAATATTTGTAAAAATACGATTGTTTACTATTTTTTTTTTTTTTTTTTTTTACGCTACAATAGATATCATCTTTGTAAACTAAGGCTTCACTTAGACTTCATTTAGATACGCATGAAAAAACACTATCTAAAAGAAATCTAAAGCACACTGTTTAAAGTATCTATTAAATTTTATAAAAAAATGATACATATTGTATTTCATCTGACAGAATTATTTAAGATAATTATAAAAATAATGTCATAATTCAAAATACTGAAATATTTTATTTGAAATTTCTAAAACCAAAATATTAAAACCAAGATATTAGAATTATAAAAGAATGGCATCTTTGCATTATTAGATGTTGAAATAATTAACGATTTTCTACTATAATAAAAATCTATTTCCTGAAAAATTTATCTTTATTAGTTACATTAATCAAGCATCGATTTATTCATAATATATAATATATAAAAAAATATAATGAAAATATATCTTGTATATATTTTCATATGACTTGTATAAAATAAAATCGTTATATATCTAATAATAACGACATTTCTTTCTCAATGTTCAATATGGCCATATTCGTAAGCCAAACCTACGCTGCGATTTGTGTCAACACTGTCAATAGAAGCATCATTTTCCATCTCGTCGCGTCAACGACTTTCGAAACGGGCTCTCTCGAGTAAAAATTTCATTTTCGTGAGTAAAAGAGATAACGCAGAGTGTAACATCGTTGACACGATTATCATATATGTCGATTAAAATTGGTTTTAATTGTTCAAACTGATAATATATGTACAGAATATTATATCATTAACAAAATTTATTCACTTTCCAGAAGATTTCATCCTTTTTTTCTTCCTAATGTAATTTTTTTTATATAATAAGTTATTCAATTCACAAGTTATTCAATTCTTAAGAAGAATGCAATTTATCTCTTTGGTTTAACTTGTATATATTAATAAAAGAAAATCGACGAAAAAAATTATTTATTTCATTCGTGCTTTTTTGTGAATTGTTATTAATTGATTGTTAATTGATTGTTATTAATTTTGTGAATTGTTTTATACAATTTAAAACACTTTGTAAAATGACCTATAAATGATTGAAATAAAAAAAAATTTTTCATTAAACGAAATCGAATAAAAAATTTTGAGAAACACGATATTTAATGAAATTTTTTTAGAAATGAATATTTTACTTAAAAGAAAATTAATTTTAATAAAACTTTTTATTTTTTGAAAAGAAAAAAAATATATTTTTTTTTCTACTTCTTATTTATGTGAATAGTTTAGAAGATATTTAATATTTTTTTAAAATTTGAGATACAGAAGAAAGAAAAAATAGCAATATACATATACATATTTTTCTGTAATTTTATGCAGGCTAGTTAGCTTGTAAATAAAAGTCAAAGAAAAATTATATTATTTATACTTTTTTTCATCGTCATAAAAAGTTAATTAAAAGAAACTTTTTTCAGTTTTTAAAAAAGAAAGATAAAACAACATATTTGTGTCTATAATTTTTACGTCTATGAAATATATATAAATATTATAATAATTATATATATATATTATAAATATATTATATATATTATATTATAAATAAATATAAATATATAAATATTATAAAGGCAAATATAATAATATTATATTATTTTAGATTGACTGTTTATTTTGATTGTACTTGTATATGTATCTACCTGCATACGAAGATTAGTGAGATTCATGAAACGTTTCAATTTCATTATATCATACACCTTGTGATCCTTTTGTTCGAGATTAAACCATCCTTTTCCAAGATCTCGAAGACACATTCTTATTGATTGTGTAATTTTTTCTAACCATGGTTCTTTCAAATATTTAATAACCGTGATAGTAGCCTGTATTTGCAAATCTTCGAATTCTTTTAACCTTATTTGTTTTCCGTATGAAGTGGCGAATAAATTCATAGATTCAGCTTGCTTACATTCTGCTACAGTACATTTCATTGCATTGTATACTTCTTCGTGAACATATAATGTTATCCAGTGAGTGGATTTTTTAATTTTCTAAATAAAAATATTATTTTTTTGATATTTATACATATATACCGAGTAAATGTTTTTAAAACTATTATTTCGATAAAAGTTAGGTTATCATAAATTTATAAAATTTTATTCACATTTATTTATATTTCTATTTTTAGTAAACGTGAAAAGTGCAGATATTTTTATTCAGAATAATTATTGATTGATTCAACATAAAATGATATAAAATTCTCGTGGAAGCATTATTAACGGACAGTTACCAAAAAGTTTTTCATGTCCGTATCAAATTTGCCTTTTTTCGGCACTTTCATAGGTTCAACTTCAGGTATCCATGTGATGAATTTAAACATTTCTGGATTCTTTTGTATCATTTCTCTCCACATGAGATCACACATTGTGCGTTGATAATCCAAGGAAATTTCATCGATCAACTAAAATAGAAACAATTATGATACAATACAATGGTATATTATTATATTAATAGAAAATTTATATGTTAATCTATTATGTTCATTATTATAAAATTAAAAAATATTTAAATTATTCTTAAATATTTTCTTTTTATATCAAATTTCATTTAAAAAACTTTTTACGTACATCCATTATATTTTTGTGTTTATATTTTGTATTGAATTTTTGATTCAGATGAATCAAACGAATAATAATTTCTATTTGTTCTTCATCCAACCTGGTCATACCATCCATTTGCATGCAGTCCAAATAAAAATTATATCTATATAAACATATTTAAAATAAATATTAAAAAAAAAAAATTACGATTTAAAAATTCATCATATTCATCGAGATTAATATTTAACGATACCTTTAATTTTTATTTCTATAATAAATAAATAAATAAATAAATCTCTAATCGTAAACAAAAATTACTTTACAGAAGCTTCAGCGATTTTTCTTTGTTCGACAGCCGTCATCACTCTTTTCGCGTAAAGCTTAGAATCTTCTTTGATAATTCTGGGATCTTCAGCAAAGAATCGAATATAAATTCTCGGTATCTCGAATTCCCGTTTTGTGCCGTCAAGTGTGAGTATACTCCACAATTTTTTATTATAATTGTAATCAAAAACAGCGGCTTTAGTCCAAACGAACAGCTTGTTCAAGAACTCGTCATCGAGATGTAATATTTCGTCTTCGGGTCGATATCTTGGTACGAAAACGCTAGCTGGCAACGGATAACGCTTTTCATCAATGAAACCCAAGTTTATCCAATCTTCTATTGTTCTGTAACAAATATGAAAATCGATGCATATGACATGGTGTATTGTTTCAAAGTTGTTTCATTAAATATTCGCTGATATTCAATGGAAAATAATTTTAAGAGATCGATTTATCTAGAGATTATTGTATTGTATTAATCAAAACTTATTGTAGACGAGATTTTAATACTTTTGTTTACAGTTTATAACGCACACGAACGCAAGGTTAAACAATTAACAAATATTTTTTTATAAAAGCATATATATATTTTTTAAAAAACTTATTTTCTATTACATGTTATTTTTAATTAAATTACTTTATAAAGAAATTTTATTCATAAATCATTATATTTTATATAATTTATATTTATACTTAATAATATAATTTAATTTATAATATATATTTTTTATTAATATAATTATCGAATTTATTAAATTTATTGAAGAAATTTGTTGAAGATTATATAACAATATAATAATATAATAATAAGTATAAACAGTTTATATTTTTATTTTTCTCTTTTATCATTTATCATTTATTATTATTGTTTTTAAATCGATTATGAATATTTATTTCAAGAAAATATTTAAAGAATAGAAAGAAATCTTAACATATGTTTGATAAAATTTTGTTTTACTAAATAAATTTCAAATAATTTCTATGTTACAGCATTTTTGCTCACATACCTGCAATCGTAGTCCTCGTTGTCAAAAATTTCCAAAGGCAGGAAATGTGCGATACTAAATAAACCGTATTTCTCGTCGTAGGACAATAGAGATACTAAGGCGGATGGAGGCAACATTTCTTTTGGTATAATGTTAATACTCGCTAAAGTATCCTGAATTTTTATATGTTTGTACAATCTTCGCCTCCTTTCCATCTCAACATTTCGTGGACACTGCTTCGGCGCCACATCTTGTTCCATTTGTACTTTGGGGATGAAGGTCTCCGCAGGAAATATCTGTTCCACGAATATTTGATATTTTTTTTATAAATTTTAATATAAAGATATTTGTAAATTTATAAAGATATTGTAAATTTTAATATAAAGATCACAGAATATAATTAAAAAGTAGAGAGTATTTTTTCTGTTTTATAGAAAAAATAAAAATTAATTAATTAATACTTCGAAATAAAATATTCTCATAAATATTCTCATAGAATGAATTTTATTTATTTTTTTTTTGTTTATGCGATATTTTTGCAAATTTAATTGATAAATAATAAAAATTGATAAAAAATTTTATAAGATATCAAAAAAAAATTAAATTTCTATCATTTCTATTTTACTTTAACTCATTTCGACAACTTAGAGAATCTTACAATCTTTTCAAATATTTTTTGATGCTTACAATTGATCGATCCAGGGGAAAACTCATCCATCTTTTAGCTTCACCAAGAAAATTATATAATTCATCATCCAGTAATTTTCTAATGCAGACGCTATGTTGCTCGGTGGCAACTTGCCATGCAAGTTTTACTCTTCTTGGTGCAATTGGTATAAGAACTACTTCCGGTGTAACAGGATTTTCCGTAGTTCCTGTTATTTAATTTATATATATATATATAGTTAAAAAATATAATAAATAAGTAAAAAATGTGTTACAATAAAAAAATATTTTTGGATAAAGTAGAAAAATATATATAAAAATATATTTTATATATATGTATAAAAATATATTTTATTCTTAAGATATTTAAGATAAATAATAATTTATCTAAATTTAAGAATTTAGATAAATAAATTTTTAATCATTTTAATTTACCTGTTATGATTTCGGAATAATAACCTCTTCTTTTTATTGTTTGTTTCTCCATATTCATAACTTTCGATATAATCTATTTTACTTTTAAAAATAAAATTGTATTTTTACAATTTATGTACAAATTAACTTTCTAAGTATTAAAATAATAAAATATTTATTCTTCGATTAGCATTAAAAATAATAAAATACGTAATATATGACATTTTTAATATTCATTATGAATGTGAACTTGTCTGTTGCATTATTTATCGATATTTTTATTACAATTGTTTTCAAGAAACAAATCGTGGTAGTTTTTTATCAAAAAAGTCACTGTTGATGTTTTGACTCTGTTTTCACTATATCAATATCAAATATAAATGTAACGTGCGATAATTCTTCATATTATTAAAATTTTAAAATTATCTTATTATATGTTATATGCGATTATACGTTATCGATCTAGTGAAAATGATTATCGAATTGTCGAGTTCATTCACATTCCTTTCTTTCGATTTGATAATCGAAATCTCAATGCATTCATTTTAGTGTCAATAATTATTATGTAAATATGTCATTCTTGATCTTTCCGTGTTTTGTCTGTTGCATAAATTTACATTTATAATTATTCTTTATCATACGTATATTATGCAATTAATACAACATTATGCAATAATGTTTTTTTATTTTAATTATTTGGTTGCTAAATTCTTTTTTTTTTATTAATTTTCTTCAATTTAAAACTTCAAATTAAAACTTCAAACTTCAATTTAAAATAAGGTGCAATTCTAACCAATCAAAAAATTGCTAAAATCCAAGCACAAGATAAATCAGTGCGCATTATAGTGCGCATAACCTCAGTCTAGAATTGAAAATCGTGGCGTCGTCATATGTTTCTTCGGCTGAGATTCGTAATTATATAAAATTTTTATTTATAAATTATTGTATTATATTTATTGAGTTTAGTTAATAAATTATTAAGCTTTTTTAAATATTATATATATTCATTAATATAATTATTATATTAAAATTGAACGTCCTTATGCAATTTGATTGTAGCTTTAAAAGTAGGTTTTGAAAGTTTTTACGCATCATAATAATTAAAAGATATCCGACGAATTTTCATGCAAATATAGTAAGACTTTATTTATTTTAATGAAATGTAATTCTTATAAATTTTCTTTGTCTCTTTTTATGTATACAGAGATGGAAAACTAGATTGGTTAATATTTCTTTCCTCAATGTATCATCCGTTCAATTATGTATTATTATTTTTATTTGTTTTGATTTAAGTTCGAAGCTCCAATGTTGAAAATATTTTTTATAAGTCAGCCTTTCTAGAAAATGATGCTTTATGTCACGTTTGACATGTTTCGACATGTCAAATTATTGACAATATTCTTTGTGATTCAATACATCGATTACTATGTGAGAAATCATTCTCTTGTCGAAACTTATTCCGATTAAATATTTTGTTTCAGATGACTAATTTATTTCATTATGATATTTACTTAATTTTTTATTATATTTTATTCTTTTTATTAATATTTCATTAGTATGTATTTAATTATTTATTAATAATTTTTTGACGAATAATTTTTTTTTTATTCATCTATTTAATCAGAGTTATCAATTCTTATTGTGAATTTCTAAAATAGAATTGATCTAAATTATTATTTTATTTTATAATATAATTAGTTTAATCTTATACATTTTATATATTTAAATATTTGATTTTTTATTTTGCAGATAATAGATAGCTAATAGTAGATAAGCAGAGTATTGAGACTATTCTAGGGAGAAAAAAGGATTTTTAATAATATAGATTTTGATAATAATTTATAAATTTGAAATAAAATAAAAAAAGAAAATTGACAGCAAAAATTGAATCAAAATTGAAAAATTATGAAATTGTAAAAAATTATTAGGCAAGTTAAATTAGATTTATAATTAAATAGAATATTTTTAATTACAATTAAATTTAAGAATTAGTAAACTTTTTTAAATAACTTTCTAAATGAGAATTTTAAAAACTTATACAATAATAATAAAATTGAATTTAGAAAAAAATTGAAATATTCAGTAATTCTGCAATTTAGTAACTTTTTCAAATTTAATCTTTTAATTCTGATTCTTTTTTCATTTTATCAATAAAAAAAGAAATCAATCGAGAGAATTTTAAAAAATATTTTGTTACAAATACGAAAATTCTATATGATCATATCTATTATGTTTTTTATATTCATAAAATAATAAGATCGAAGAAATTAGTTATTACATATTAAATGAGATTAATCATAAGAATGTAAATTTAATAATAATGAATAAAATACATTTTTGAGATATTCTATTGTTTATTATCGTTTATTTTTGAGTCAATATTTTTTTCTTTTTCACGACTCATATTTAAAAAAATATGTCTTCATTAAAAATAATTACTAGATAGTAATATTTATATATTAAAAAAAATAGTATATAAATAGAATATACAATATAATATGCAAAAAAAAAAAAAATAGAGCACTCGTTACAATATTTGATAGATGAAACGAATCTCTATTTAAGTTCCATTTTTTAAATTATATTTATAAAAATATGAAATTTACATAAACATTTACAATCTAGTAATTATAATTACATACATTTCCATTATAACTTTTACATTAATTTTCGCATTTTAAAACCATGAAATAAATATTTTTGATTTTTTTTCGTTATTCAAGATTTCAGTTGCATTTCTTCATTTTTATATGTAGGATTAGTTATGGACTTCTGTTAAATAGAATGACAAATCGGATTTCATAGATAGTCTACATGATGCTTTACTAAAATTAATTGAATGTCATTTAAAAACTTATTTTTTAGAGGACTGAAAATCATAAGTCATATTTTGAGAAATTCATATTTTTAAATTAATATTTAAGAAAAGAATAATTTTTTTCGAATATTTTTATGTTTTTCGGTTTCAGTATTGAATTAGCTTTCATTTGTATAATAATTTGTATATAATTTTTTTAATAATAATAATTTATACTAAATAACTTAAAATAAAATAAAATTCTAACATAGTTTAATTTTTTATCAAGTGAATTTAGATCACTGATTTTCAGGCCTATTTGTTGATTCATGATCATTTTTAAAGCAAATACATAATTTAATTATATCTTTCCATTGTTCATATAAATATTTGAACGCGATTCTTATCTTTATAATTTTTCTATTAATATTTTTATAAAATTTCTAACTAATGTTTCAATAATGTAAATACAATATACAATATAATTTATATATCCAAAATGATTTTTCCTAAGTATACATATTTTGCAATAATCTATTTTTTTGATATTTTTCACGCAATTGATTAATTACATATTTAAATTAATAATATAGATTTCATAACATCGATCTTATAATTATTGAATTTTATTCTTCATTACACGTTTTAATCGTCAATCTAATTTTCTATTTTTTTATTTATTCTATCATATAATGAAATTGTACTATTATTTTGTTTTTACTATTATGCATTATTTTACAGTCAATTATATGTTTCTCATTACAAGGTACAAATGTAATCTTCATAGATTCACATTATGAAGATGATATAAATACGTGTATAAAAATATAAAATAATAAAAAATTTCATCATTACGACGGATGATGATTCACATTACGAAAATGAAAAAAACTCACTTATTGTAAACTATTCTGTAAAAAAGGATCGTTAATAATTTGTTGTAGTTTTTGAATTATACTTGAGCAATCCAATCGTTTAAACAATTATAATTTAAATTTTTTCTTCGATTATATAATCGACTATTATTTGATCAAAAATAACTTTGTAGTTATCAAATGTCTATATTATTATAACTAATCTTTATAATATATGGTATGCACATATTTACAATAGAAAATTTTACGAATAACGATCACTTTTATAAAATATGGCAGATTTTCTACCATTATTATTGTTATAAGTAAGTAATTAATTCCAAAATGAATTTCGATTTATAAAAGAATCGATAATAGCATCAATACTAATAATAATAGCAATATCAATGGCAGTGGTAGTAGCAGTCATAATAATAATTTTAACTTTGAAAACTACATATCACGAAATTAAATTTCCATTATTTTTAAAGTATTTTGAAATATAATCTATAAATTATAATTCACATTTTATATGGTTATCATGTTTAATTAAATATTTAAGTAAATAAAAACCAGCATAAATTATTTTATACTTTTATACTTATAAAAAATATTTATAAAAATTTCGACAAAATTAAATGTTTTGAAACTATATTTATATTTAATTATATTTAATTTGCATTTTTTGTTATTTGCAATTCTTTCTATTGTTAATCTATCAGAATCGAAAAAAATAATTTCATTGAAATAAGTATAAAATATCGAATAATTAAAATAATAAAAATCGTTTAATAAAAATCTGTAGAGAGAATGAAAATTCTCTGAAAGATTATTTCATTCGATGCTATTATATAATTCTTATATGTATCTATGTATATAAAATATACATATTTGGTAACTTGTAAGAAATTGTGTTCATTGATACGAAATGCTACAAACGTATTATAATTCTTCTAGAAAAATTTATGTAAGCCTCTATATCGTTATTGTTGTTGGTCCTTTCGGTTTAATCATCATCGTAGCACGTTTCAAAGTATAATCCCAACCTCTCCAGCGGAACCATACGATACCTTTGAAAAGAGAATTTTTTATTGAATAGATTAAATTGTGAATAAGTAAATATAAATAAATATACATGCATATATATCACCTTGTCGAGCAGTTAAATCCTGAGGATCATTCAAATAAAGACCATTTAATCCTCGTCCACAAGATTTCCACCACCATCCACCTTTCAACATGGAAGCACAATTCAACGATGATCTATCATTATCCCTACAAAACGAGATTTCGATTCAACATAATCCTTCTAAATATATATTTATGTGAATATCACGTTTCTTTTAAAATACATATTATATATTTAATTATTTTTTGTATACAATTTGCTTTGATATAATTCACAATTTTTACAACTGCTGTATAAACTAAAGTTTCAAATTAATAATAGTTAATAAATAAATAAATATAAATAAATGAAATAACTCAAAAAACAGCCGATTATATATGACATAATATTATTATGTCATATATATGACACAATATTACATGTAATTATATTTAAATTCATATATAACTTTACAAATTATATTATTTAACAAATGAAAAAGAATTATTACCTATTATATGTGGAGAAGGGACTATTGTTTGAACCATACCAAGGATCATTCAATGAATCACCGGCATTTCCATCATAACCGTCAATTTCTAATTTGTAATATTCTGCTTCTGAATAAATTTTGAAGTGAGAATATTGCGCATATCTACAAAAATATATATATATATATATTTATACAGAAACATTCGAAAATGTAATTATTAAAATTGAATAGATTTAAATATTTCTCAAATATTATCGAAATAAAAGCTTAAATAAAATCAATAGTCTAGTTGCTATTGTTATTTTTACCTTTTGTTACCTTCAAAATCTTCAAGTTCTACTCTGAGCATGTAATCTTCGTTATTCGTTAACATATATATATTTTCATTACCAAGCCAAAACTCTCGAGCAGGATCACCAAAACCATTTTTATAATCCGCCCAATCTCGATTGAAATTTTCTCTTGGCTCTCCAAAATCATCTCTTCTTTGAATGACCTATGCAAAAAAAAATTAATGAAAATTGGTGTTAAATAAAATTTCTGATCCGAAGAAAAATAAATGGAAAGGAATATATCAATTATTATTGGAATGATTTATTATATATTTCATTATAATTTCAAGAAATTGAATTGTACATCTCAATGTTTAAATGAATTGCTTACTGTCCAACCTCCTTCAGCAATATCTTGTTCACAATAAACCTTGAGAAACCAGTAAGTTGTTCCGCGAATTTGAAGGTAATAAACACCGCTATCTCTCATTCCTGCATTTAATAAATCAACGCACGAGTAACCCTATAACATTGAACAAGATATGATACATACATAATGTATATTGTATATATTAAACATTGACGGAAAAAATTTTTTCTTCTCAGATTTTTCATTATAAATAAGTATTATCATTATATTAGATCATTAATTTTTCATAAAAATTCCTATATATTTAATTTTTATATTTTGTAATTGTATTGTGAAAAATATATCTGTAATTGAAAATATTATAAGTGAAATAAATAATTTAAAATTAGTTTAAGTATAAAATAATAATAAAATAATAAATTTAAGTATCTGTAAAAAAAATGATAATAGAATCATCATTATTTAATAAGTACATATAATCCTATTACAAAAATTCATCATTAATTGTATTTCAACAATATATGAATATGTGAATTGACAAATGATATGTACAATAACTTTTATATGCTATTCACAGTTTGAGACAACTAATTATGAAAAAACTATAAAATGATTAATGAAATCCCCAAAACATATATATAATCAAATTACAACCATGTAATAAATTTTCAACCATGAACAATATATGTGCAACATAAATGTTCATCATATATATTTATATATTATAAGCATTTTCTTAAGCATTTTTTCTTTCATTCCTATTGATATAATATATTTATCAATAATGGAATAAATTCGTGTTTTCTTTACCTTAACATCTTTGTAACTAAGAAATCCATCTGTGTTAAATGTTGAATTTGCTGGACTTGGTTTGTTTTTGACACTTGGAAATATAACTCCACGATTTTTGGACGAGGATCGTTGTGAACTCGAAGGTGACGATATTCCAGGATTGGCAGTAGAATTAAAGAAATTTGCAAAACCAGTAACATTAGTCGAATTGTTGAAATTATTGAGCGACATGGTATTCGACGAAGTCGAGGAAGAAATGGACATCGACACCGATGAAACGATCGTAGTTGGATTCACTGGTGGTACGGTTGTTTCTCCTGGGATGTCATCGGTGAGACCAACATATCTGAAAAAATTTATTCTTCGTTAAAGATCGATGTCATATTAGTGAGTAATAGAATTTTATTATATAAGAGAAGAAAACCTGTTCGAATCATATTCAACCAGACGATCGATCGTAGGATCGAGGAGCAATTCTGCAGGAATTGGACGCTGGGCAAAATTAGCAACATCATCCTCCTGCTTCCGCAATCTATTCTCAACTCCTTCCAAATTTTCAATAATCTTGTTTGTTTTCAATCTTAAATCCGTATGAATTTCATTAATCGCTCTTTCCTGTCTTTGTGTTTGCGTAAGTAATTCATCAGATTTTGGTAAAAGATCGTCCACGGAACTTTTTGTACCAACCTGTTGACAAAAATATTCTTATGAGAATTGAATTTGAACGAATTTGAAATATAAATATAAATATAAATAAAAAAAAAATACAAATTTGAAATATGAATAAAAATTTTTTTTAAAAAATTCAAAAAATAAAATGAACTCAAAACAATGTCACGTGACAAATTTAAAATAATGATAATAGCATAACGTGCAATTACGTCATATTTATACGTATGTTCAAAGTTCGCATAATATTTTAAAATCCACGAATAAATCAATTTATGAGATTCATGTGGCTTTCGATTATTCGAAACAAAATGTATGTAAAATGTATGATCGAATTAAAATAAACGATTAAATTTTAACTTACTACAATATTCCAAACTTCGTCCATTTTTTCCGAAACGGTCAACATTGGATACATTTGCTCGACGAGTCGATCTATTTTACTTTGCTTTGGAGGTGGTTCGGTAGTTGTTGTTGTGATGTTGAACGGTGACCGAGTATTAGTAGTGCCTCTTACTAATATCGCATCGTGCACATCTGTCATCATGTTATAAATGGTTCCCAAACGATCAGAGACTAAATTGACGTGGAATTGTAATTTCCTGTCCATATTATTGGTCGCTTGCCTTAAATTTTCTATCTCGATCGTAATGTGATTTATTATTTCGTTGCTCATCGCTTTTGTTATTTCAATTACACTCATGCTAATCGGCTTCTTTTCACTGGCTTCAGCATTTATGTCGTCATTTTGTAAAAAATTATTATCCAACTGGTGTTTCAAATCGATCAATTTATTATCTATATCCGATACTTTTTGATCGAGCGATAATAATTTTTCCCCAAGAGTTTCCGACGATGGATTCTCTCGTTTTTGATGAATCGATTGCAATTTCGAGCCTATTTTACCGAATAGATTTAAATTTATATATATATATAATAAACTTGAATAATGAAAGATAAATATAAAGGAAGAAAAGAAGCAGAAGCATTAGCAAGAAGATAAAAGTGAGGGAAAAAGATGAAGAGAAATAGGAAAAAAGAAAAATATAGGGAAAACAGGATTGTATATAGGCATGTACATGTATGTATATCTATAAACAGATAATAGATAATATAAATGAAAAAAAATTAACTATTAATTTATATAGGATAATTCACAAATACATGTCCATACGCGATGAATTTATATAACAAAATAGATAAAAAAAATAATTATATATATAAATGTACTTTTTATATATCTTAGTTTTTAAATTGTGGATAATTAAAGAAAATATTTGAACTATTTTCCTTGTGTCTCAATACATGCTAAAACACGCCTTTATTGAACATTCACTTGAACATTCTACGTATTCTTTGAATAGTTTCAAATCCATTTCTTCTTTAAATCCTATTTTATATCACATATGTTGTTCACTTAAACAATACATTTTAAATGTCTTAAAAAAATAAAAATTTAAAAACATCAGATTATAATATTGATCATATTTATCCATTTTACTTATCCATAATTTATAAATTAAGGTTATGTACATCATAGGATTATTTTTAATATATAGATTCTAAAGTAGGGATATATTTGATATATAGATTGAACAGCAACTTTTGTTTATTATTGATATTTTAATAATCAATTGTATGTTACTTATATTACTTATATATTTCATTATCATTGCGTATACATACATACCACTTCTAATTTCACTGTCGTTTTTATCATCGATCGTTCTTGCCGAAAATGCAGATTCAGTTGAAGAAAATTCAATTGTATGAGAATTGAAAAGCTTTAGATCTAATGTTCTTAACTTCGTAATAACCGCATCAGTTTTATCAATATTATCATTGACACGTGAATCCAAAGCTTCCACTCTTCTCATCAAATGTTCTACCGCCTTATCCAAGTTTTCGATTCGTTGTAATTTCGATTCCAATGTCGAAACTATTACTTCGAAAACATTGAAGAGGTATTGCTCTCTGGAAACAAATTATAAAGGTAATGTAACGATCCATGATCCATGATAATGAAATACACTTTCATTTCAATTAAAAACTTTTTTATTTAAATTAAAAATTAAAAAACAGAACGAACTGATAAAGATTTATGTTATTGAGATAATGTATATTTTTTTTACATTATTCATATTATTAATAATCTTATATTATATCTATATTATATCATCTATTTCTATCTATATTTCGTTAGCATTTTTATTTCAACTACAAGTTGTTTGTTATTTTTTCGATTTTAAATTATATATAATCAAAAAGAAGGCACAATATACACAATGAGTGTCTATAGACATCGATGTATATATGTATAAGTATTTAAGTACTACTTACTTGCGTGGTGGACCAGAAGTGAAAGTGTACTTTTTTTAATCGGTTACAGAGTTCGTATCACGAATCTCGACACGTTGCTTCAGATACATTCGCTTTTTGAAAATCATTTATTACAAAAAAAAAAATAAATAAATAAATAAAAATAAAAAAACAAACTTTTTAATTAAAAACATAAATTCACATATAAACGATAAATATTTTCAATATGTATATTTTAAACTATAATATGTAGTACATTATTTTATGTATGAAATTTTGATTTCATATCTCCAGTAAGAAATTATCTCCAGTAAGAATTAAATTGTAAATGCAACTTTTCTAAGTGTGCTTTGCGTACTTTTTATTAGTTTTCAAAATTTTGCGTGAGAAATTAAATATCCATTAACGATGATGTATATAAAACAATTTAATCCATGATTTAGATTTGCAAAAAGCGAATAAATATTTATTAATTAATTTTTTTTGAGATCTTTGATGATAAAGGGGAATATTGATTATTATAAAAAAAAATTAACTAATTTTCCATTCCAATTCACCAATAAATACAATATTAATAATTTATATCCTTTTTTTTCATAAATTAATATCATATCTAAAATAAAATTGAACCTAAAACAACTTGCAGAGATATATCCTTTCTCTCTTACCATGTAATTTTACGCAATCAGTTCGCAGGTAGGTCAATAGTCGTACTCTCTGTCCTTATTACGGTCCTTTCGAATCTTATGATTCTGTAAAACCTAAATATGTGTACGTACTTACTTGCAGTAGAATGAAAAGAATGTGTGTAATGTATACTCGTTCACAATTAAAAGATTATTAAATTTTGAACAAAAAATTTTTATTTTTAATTTTTAAAAATATTTCAATTGCTTGTAACTTCATCAGGCAGAAATATTGTATAACAATCTATTTAAAATCATTTTAAAATCATTTTAAAGGATAAAGCTTCTACTTTCACGCAGCTGAATTGAATTTTCTTTTTTTTATATTGAAAAACAAATGAAGAAAACTAAAAATAATTTTTTTCTTAAATATTATGCAAATTATATAAAATCGATTCTACAATATTGAGAATATTATTTTACTATTTATTGTTTAGATTATAATATAGATATTTAAATTATAATATAATAGAACAAATTTTTTATATTAAGATTTATTAAAGTGTTCCTATATATATATATATATATATATAAAATTGTTTCATAAATAAAAATTTTTAATGAGCATACAGTGAAAGTAGGCATGGATATTATCAGAATTATTCGTGTAAAAGTATTCTAAAGCGAAACGGATGAGCAAAAACTAGCAACCGACTTGAAAGCTGGAAGCGGAATTATAGCGGGAGTTTACAACAGGTGACATTCCATGAGTGATAATTCCTTCCGTTAGGTTAAAAAAGAAAGCCAACAAATTATGAAACAAATACTATGACAAATTTTATGACAGATTAAAAGTAATGTAAAAATAAAAAATCTTTAGATAAATAATCTTTTCTAAAAAAATCATAAAACTTTCTATATATCTTCATGTATTAAAAATTGGAAAAAATTAAAACCTAACCTAATTATTATTAATTAATATTAATTTGATAATTCGTGATAATATTGATTTGATAATTCGTTAAAAATAAAAAAAATTGACGCACTAATATAATAATCTTAATAAAAAATGTATATATTTAAAATCCGCAGTGATTATAAAATTTTAAAGAATTTTATTTTAAGATTTATGAACTATAATATATGTGGAATATATGATAAAAAAAAATGCAATATATAAAAAAAAGAAAAAAGTCTTTCTTTTTCCTTAACATTGAAAAAATGATTATTTAAATTGAATTTGTTTTATATGAGGCAATAAATTATTCTGTTACATTATCGTTTGTTCCTTCCGAAGAATGTTGCGCAACCGTATTGTTATAAGTAGATCTTACAGATTTGTTACGCAACTGAAGGAAAACTAGAGCTCCGCATCGTCCTTTCTATCCTTGCGATCAATTCTTTTTCTTACGTTTGCATTCCTTTTATGTCCTTCTTTTTATGTCCTCGTTTCGAATAGCTATCTACTTATCTCATTTCATAGATTCATTATTATATTTGATGATTTATGATTTTTTGAAATCATTATAACAGTAATCGTACTATTGGCAATGAGAATATATTAAATTAGATTATTAAATAATTAAATAAAATGATTCAATAATGAAAAATTAAAAATTAAAAAATTGAATAATGTTGAAAGTTGCATATAAAAATTAAAGACAGAAGAACAATGAATATAATATGAATTATCATAAAATTTATATTGAACTCTTATTAAATATTATGATGAAAAAATTTATTTTTTTTTAATTAATGTTAATATTTGTCATAATGAAAAGATTAAGATATCTAAGAAGATATCTAAGAAGATTATATATCTAAAATAACAATTAACTTAAATGTTATTGTCGTGAGAATTTAAGTACAATAGTAATTGTATAAAGTAGATTAAAAAATGAAGGAAAAAAGATGGAAATCAACAAGTTTATATTTCTAAAAAAGAAAGTAATGTTTACAATTGAGATGCTTTGATAAAATTCATAAAATGTAACTTACATAAGTGATAAAAAAAATATTCTCGAGCATTTTTGCTGTTACTATTGAAAACCAACCTTTCGCGTTGTTCTGCGAAATTACATAAGCGAAAGTCTAACATGAACCAAAAGAACGACAACATAACGTGAGACAACACGACCCAACAATTTATAGTGGTATGCTATAGATGGTATATACGCTACTACATACCGCGTGAATTGAGAGGATGAAAAGAGAAAGTGAGAAAAAGGTGAATATAAACCTGTTTGAGACAATAGCGGAAATTCTTGCTTTAATTTCTTACGATTAAAGTTTAATTAAAGTATTAAGTCAATTATATCTGAATTACCATCATTTGTATTCATTTCATGATAAATAAATAACTTGTTTTATCTTTAACATAACATTAATTAATTAATGTAACAAAGAAATCAAGAATATATATGTTTCAAAATAACAAATTTGAAAAAATACAAAAAAAAACAAAGTAGAGAATTAATTGTATTTTTTTTACATTATAAATAATCATTATAACTAAAACAAAAATTTATATATTATAATTAAAAAAAGTAAAAAAAGATAATATTTTAAAAAAAATCGTATGATACGTTTCATTATTGAAATAAAAAATAAAGATTTATATGATAAATGAAAGAAAAAATACAAAGGAGCTCTATTCTATCCCAGGATTTCTAGCTAACAAATTAGAATTATACATCTATAGCTTATTTTTTTATCACTTTCTATATCACTTTATATCACTACATATATACAATCTAGAATATATTTGTATATGCATATGCAAAATATTACAATTATTCTTTTTTCTTTTATGTTTCTATATGTTAAATTTGTCAAAAATTTATATTTATAAAAAAGTTAATTTAATTTTTTAAAATTTATAATTAATTTTGTCAAACGTTTAAAATTGGTCAATAAATTGGATAGTACAAAAACTTAACAATAGATTACAAATATTGTCATTTTTCCATAATTCATTATAATATATTACAATATTTCATAATTAATTTCAATATTTATTCAATTCCAATATTCGAGAAAAAAAAATATTGATAAACTTAATTAGTTTTTATGACAACTTACCTATTTCGTTGAGAATTGCGGCTAGGTACCGGTATCGTGTTTCCAGTGATGTTGCCTCCATTGTTACTAACATTGCGGGTATTACGTTCATCAGCAGAGGTCCTGGGTAGTCTAGGACTTCCAGCGAACACGATACCCAGTAGACATGTGGTAAGTATTACGGCTTCTCTCATGATTGAACAATCGAAGAGTATTTAAAGGAATATGAAAGATAAGGACAAATGGATATAACAAATAATGGATATCAACGAGGAAATGAAAGGAAAAGGAAAAAAAACAAAAAAAGAAAAAGATGAAGACGAAGAAGAAAAAGAGAAGGAAGAAGAAAATAAAGAGAAAGAAAGAAAGAGTAGGGCAGAAATGAAAAACGGAACGAAATAAAAAATTCGCGATTTTAAAAAACGTACCAACGACACTCCCGACGAAGATCACTTAATGTTCGATTAGCTGTTAGCATGCAAGTTTTCTTTCTTCTTTTTAAGCCGAACATCCATTTATTGTTAATGTATTAAAAAAAAAATAAATAAATTCACACTAAACGATCTTCAAATTGAAGATTTAAACATGTACACAAAAATGTTAGACTTCAACTTAGTCCAAATTATATTAATTTAATCGAAGCACGAATCACTTAGAAAGATAGAACAGCTGTTGTAATGTACATGATTTTTCTCTTTAATGATTACCCATTTATAATTAAATAGCGATTTGTTATTGTAGCAAATATATTGATCACAACAATTTTCTTCCGATTCTCTCCTTTGATGCAACACAATGATCACATATGAAAATAAGAAATTATAAACATAACTTGATTTTATAATGTTTTTATAGTGAAACCATTACTCGTTCCATTTATATCACTCTTTTTAATGTCCGTTCACCTTGATTGAACGACGATTGTTATCTTCATATACATTTCCCTGATGAAGAAAGATATGTATGACAAACATTTAAATAATACAATTAATATTTCTTTTTCGTATATTGATAAATAAAAATTCAGAGAAAAAATAGAAAAAATAAATTAAATAAATATATTAGCAAAATATATCAACGCGTGTTTATGTATATATTTCAGAAACAACTTTCGCTCGAGATGCGAACCAAAATTGACAGATTAAGGAACGTAACACGACATATTTTATCATACAAAAAAAAAAAAAAATGAAAAAAAAATATTGAATCGATGAATTATATGCATATAATTGAATCACAGGCAAGATCAGTGTCTTTATTTAATTCTATTGAATTCAAATTATATTATATTATTCGTTCGCGCTAATGAAACAGGTTTCATTCTTTACCGAAGTTCAACAATCTATCTGTTTCCCTGTTCTTCCTAAGTGTATTATATTTGATACAAAACGATTGACAGACAAAAAGTTTACATTATATGACGGCTGTCTATCATTCTTTCTTATTCTTATGTTTTTTTTCACTTCGTCATTCATATATATCCTGAAATAACGAACAAAATACACAACGATATACGGCTATACGCAGCGTACTTTAACCTCGATACAAGCAACCAGACTACCGACACCATAAAGCACCAAGAAGTACCCGATCACCGCTGAATTGTAAGAGTTACTTTCACGTTACATACGTGTCTACGCTGAAAGAGTACCTATGTCTCTCCCCACTGATCTACCGGCCATTCTGGTCTCTTTCCGTCCTTTCCCTCTGTTAAAGCTGTGATCCGATCTGAAACGATTCGATCCGTTTGAATTCGTTCCCTGTTCCGTTTCGTTGCAACTTCTTCCCCTTCCTTTCCCTTCACTTCCCTTCTCTTTCTTTCCCTTCCCCATACCCCTTCCGATCGATGTTGCAGGTGACGAGAAACGAATAGGGATAACATTCGGTTAGAATGAAAGAAGTGTAGCAATCCGGAATTAAAAATCTTTCCTCTACTACCGCATAAATCTTAATCGGTCAGCTGCAACGAACAGCATTAAAAAAAACTTTATCTTTTTAAATGAAGATAAGCGAGTATTATAATACGTTAGCTTGTAATTATGTCACATCAATATTCTTCGAAATGATTATATGTTATAATAATACAAATATTTTTTCATCAAAATCACAAATAATTTATATACAATGATATAACAATTATGTTAAAATTATAAATAATATATTTAATTTATTGCGAATTAAATTAAATTTAATTTAAATGCAGAATGAAAATTGTTTTTAAATAAAACAAATAATAATAATGAATTAAAATTAAATCCAGCTTCATATTTTAGATTTTTTATTTTTGGTATTTTTTGTATTTTAAATGTAATAATAAGAAAAATTTATATAAAATGATTAATTCGAGAATATTTCTTACATTCTAAGAGAATGTTTCAGACTTTTCACCTTGATCGAGTGTCGATACAATTGTCGATCGAGAAACGAGAACATACTTGATATTACTGTGAAATGTACATTCCATGATTATCAGGGCGCATCGATATAAAATATGCAATAAAATATGCAAAAAAATATTAAGGATAGATAAATGAAATAATTAAAAATCGGAAAGAAATGTACGTATAAAATATAAAATAATTTGGAAAACTTGTCAAAAATAGAAAAGATAGAAATCGGATAAAAGTGAAGGTAAGCAAAGAGAAGGAAGCAGAAACAAGAGAGGGAGAAAAAAAGAGTGCATGTGCATATATGTATAAATTATGTATAAAAAAATAAATATATAAGTATAAATCGATATGATGAATTTAAAAACTATATAAATGGTTAAAATATTTCGCATAAGTTGGATAATCATATGAAAGTAATGTAAAAGCGATTAAAGTGAACGAACCGGTTATTTATCTGCTTGTTAGTCAATTATCCTTGCCTGATCAAAAATGGTATAAGGACAAGCAATATTCCATCGTAACGTGAACTATGAATATAATATAACTATTGAATACGTTACATAAATAATTTGTTATTAAATTTTTCTACATTATTTTATTATGTATATTTTTAATGTTTAGACTTATTTTAAGTCTAACAGTTAAATTATTATTATTTATTAAATTGAATAGTAATAATTGATATTAATTTATGAAATAATTAATATAATTATTAAATATTAATATAGGTATATAAAGTAAAAAAAGAAAAGATACAAGAATTAGAAACAAGTTTATGATTTTATTTATTATATTATCACGCATTTGGAGCATAACATGGTTTATAACTGTAATCTTATTACATTTACAGTATTTCAAATATACAAAATAACGACAATTTTTTTCCAACTAGATGGAAAATATTAATATATAATGCCATAAATATGATCTATCAATTTTTTTTCAATAATAAGGTCGTCGAGGATTATTCTGAAAATAAAAAAAAATGAAAAAAATTTATTAACATTATAAATAAAATAAGAAGAACGCTTATTCTATATTTATTATTGAATATATATATTTCATACATATGAAGAAATTATTACCAAAGGATTAGGCCTAAATCTGTAGGCAAGCATCATTCTTTTTCTGTAGGCATCAAATTCATCATCATCTCTGGACACACCATCAGGTCTTTCAGAACCTAAACCAGCGCTATCAAATCTATTAGTTGCTCTGTTAAAAAAAATAATAAATATTAAAAAAATTATTATTAAAAGATAAAAAATAAAACTAAAAAAAATAAAAACAATAGCTTAAAATGAATAATAAAATCGAATAATAATAATGAAAAGAGATTCTCTAGAAAAGATAATTATCTTTATCACTTACATGCACCTGGAAGTAATATAAAGATTATAAGTACGATATAAGAATGAATTACTTATTAATGGGTTCAATGCGACCATTGCCTTCACTACCTAATCCTTGTCCTTCACTCCAACCAAGTTTTTGTAACATCTGAAATCCTAAACAATTATAAACATTAATAATTTATCTATTGAATATGTTGTTAAAAAATTATATTATATCATAGGTATGCGCATAAATACACATTTTCACGCATACGTATATAAAATACGTACCTATATTGTCTTCTTTCAGTTTGTACTCCTTATAATCACTAAGATCAGGTTCTTTCCCTTGCTTAACTGCATTATATTGTTCCATAAATTTTTTAAGTTCATCTGGCGGTAAGAAATCACCAATATGATGTTTTCCTTCCGCTTGCGCTGTTAATTCTTCTGCCCACATTTGTGTTGCTTCCATTTCAGCAGATCTAAGTTTGTGCTCCCAAGTACCACCTTCCGTTTCTTCATCACTATCGTATTCATATTTATGTTTACCCTGTGCTTCCAAACGTCTTACTTCTTCTCGTTTTCTTAATAAATTTTGATATAGAAGATTTATCTAAATAAAAGTTAGGATGAATAGTGAGTCGATACGATTCGAGAAATTTAATCAAAATAATGAATTTGAGATCAAATTTTATAATCAATTTTATTACCTTATAATGATCCTCGGCTTTCTTCCATTGTTCCTCAGTAAGATCTAAAGTACCAAAAGTTTGTCGAGCATATTGTATCAAAGCTGGATCGTTTCTTGATATTTTAGTCAACATAGGATTTTTTGTTTCAGTACGTTGCACTTTCGGCGGAGGTATTATAACAGCAGGTTGTCCAATTTGTCCAGGAATTGCAATACCTGGCTGTGAAAAATTGCCACTACTTTGTTGTTTACTATGAGTGGTTATCGTGTTTATTTCTGATATGGGCACTTTATTATCTGGATCACCCCATCGGCTACGTCTTTTTCGTTTACGTTCTTCCTTATTATCCTCTTTTGTAGAATTATCCTCATTTTCTCTCTCTCGCTTTTTTTCTGCTCATACAAAAAATATAAAGTAAATATCAAAATCATAACATCATGATGACTCGATTCAAAATATATATATTATTTACCTTGTGAAGAAATATGTTTGTTAGAAATGGGGCCTTGATCACTATCGTCATTGTCGCTGAGAGCTTCCTCCGGACAATAGAGTTCCGCACCACTGTTTTTACTTTCCTTAGAGGATTTATCGGCGCGAAATTTTGCCACCAATCCCCTGTACTGCAGATAGGCTGCACTTTGCTTTTGGTGCAGAAACCTTGATTAAAATAATACTTAAGACTCTGACGAGTAACATAGTCTCCTAAATTAGATTCCTTTAGATTGAAAGAAATATAGTAACTTTGTAAAAAACGATTCGTAAATTTGCATTGCATGTGTAAAATAATAAATTTATTTTAATTTACTCGTTAATATTCAAATCTTCAACTATTATCTCCATCTCGTGAAAGAAATAAATTACAATAAATATTATAATATATATTAAGAAAAAAAATTGTATTAAGAAAAAATCGTTATTAAGAAAAAGAAAAAAATAAAATAATAAGAAAGAAAGAAAGGCATTTTACGTATCGTTAAATATTATCATATTATCAATTTCATTATTCATAAAAAAAAAAAATACGATAGCGAAGGAACGACACTATTCGACGAGGTTTGTTGATTATTAGTACATTATTTCTTTTGTAGAATATTAAAAATTAAAAAAAAAAAAAAAAAAAGAAACGATATACAAGTTGAAATAAAGAAAATATGATAAGTGATAACGCGACACGTTAAGAGACTACAGATGGAGACCAGTGAGGACAGTAGTTACCATAATTTAGGATCTTGGGCATTCTTCTCTCGCGCTTCCTGTTCGATTTCATCCCCACACTCAGCGACGATGCGTGCCAACTGCTCAGCCTCTACGGGACACACTTAGAAGCCTTTGTCAGACATGCGTAACAACGCTAAAACTCTGGTTTTTGTTTTTGTTTCTGTAGTGTAGAACACGATATTCGTCTACACGAATAGATCAATCTTGCACGAATTTGCTTTTCGCAAGTTTCGTATTTGCCCACGATTGTCTTGTATTCGGCGTATCGCGCGCGCACACACGCACGCATACTCTGGATTGCGCGAACAAGTGATCCGTTTTATAGGGAACAACTTGTTCTTCATGAATGTAAACACGCGGCGATACGTCGAAATGAAGAAATTAAATGAAAATAATCGACATATCGTACCTAGCTGCTCAGAGGCTCGTAGACCAGTCAATGGCCTCACTGGTGGTGGCACTTGTATGTTAGGTGGTCCCATAGGTACCTGAGCGACTTGATTAGGAAGAGGATAACTGGTTGACATTAAAGAAAGTGGCGGTGGCCCAGCATTTTGGATTAAGGAAGGAGGCGGCACATTCGGAGGTGGAATATTCAAATTAGGCGGAGGAACTGAATTTATACTCGACGGCACATTGTGAACTGGTGGTGGAGCGGACATCATTACGGATGGTATCACATTTGGCGGTGGAACATTTGGAACATTTGGCACGTTTGATGCATTCGGTACACTGACCACAATTGTCTGTGACGCCGGAATTGACATTATACTTGGTGGTATTTGCGTCATTGTTGGTAACAAATTCGGAGGAGGAATGTTTGGAGGCGGTAAATTCATAGGTTGTAATGGTGCTGGAGGTGGTACACCACACTGCGGTCCGGTTGAAAGTACATGTTGTCGGGTGTCTGATTCTGATGACACTAATAACGTAGACGACAACGAAGATAGTGGCAATTGATTCGATGATGATGCTGCTGACAACGACGACGCTGATGATGACGGTAACGATAACGATGATGACGACGATGGCGATGGCGACGGCGATGTTATCGATGAAGGAAGTTGTAAGCCAGTTGATATCAATGTAGAAGAGGAAGAAGAAGAAGTGGTGATAGAGGAGGATGAAGAGGAGATAATGGAGGAAGTAGAACAAGCAGAGGAAGAAGATAACGATAATAAAGGCGGTGGTGGAGGCGGTGATGATAACAATAATGGCGATGTTGACGATGTTGATGACGTCGAAGAAGATGATAAAGGTGCTAATGGATTTGGTGAAGGTAGCGGTGGTGGTAAACTTTGTAAATTGGATGATATTGTTCGAGACATATGAATATTTGGTGGAGGTATATTAGTATTTGGAACAGGTTGAGGAGGTTGCACAGGAAGGGGAGGTAGAGGTGGAGGTGGAGGTGGAGGTGGACGAATCGTATGAGGTGATGATATTTGCATTCGTGGATCTCCAGGTCGATCATCAAGTCTAGGGAAAGTGTTACACATATTTTTTGGAGGAGGCATTTTTGATAGATTCGGAGGAGGTATATTGGTTACAATATTCCTCATATTAGGTGATGGTACGCCAGTAAGATGTGTCATAGGTTGAGATGCAGGAGAAGGAACAGTAGATAGACTTCCATTCCGAGAAATAAATTGTGGATGGTTGTGCTGCATACGTTGTCCATTAGAAGTTACTTGATTAAATGAACGTCTGGCTTCTGGACTTTGAGATGCTGGACGTCTAGTTGGAGATGGACTGGAAGAAGAGCTATGTCTGTTCTCAGAACTCTTCTCCCAATGAGTATCTTCTCTTCTACGTTCTTTTTTATTCTCCCAATCTTTATTTCTGTCATTATTTCTTCTTCGTTCCTTGTCCTGTGAAATTTCCTTAGTTTTTTCTTCCTTTTTCTCTTCTAATTTCAAAGGAAACATCAATTCTCCTTTTCCTGTTCCTTTGTTACTTGCAATTTTTTTGAATTGATCCAAAAAGCTACCGTCATTGGCAAATAAATTAATTGTTTGAGACACTGGTTTATCTTCATCTTTTCTGGAAGAAAATATAGTCTATTTAAAAGAGATTATTATATAAAAGTATCAAATCAACAAAGAATAATTTCTAAGAAATCGCAATAAGTATTATTATTAGTATTTTACAAAATATTATTAATTATTAGTAAAATATATTTAATATATAATAATTAAATAAATTTATTAGCAATACTTTGACATTTATACACATGTTCATACACAAGCACGCGCGCGCGCACATACATATACACACATTATATTTCATTCATAATATAAAGCTAAATGAGTAACAGGATTAAATTACAGAAAAAATTATAAAAATGTTTGCGATATTTTAATACACTTATGCATTAATATATTTGAAATAAGATTAGATAGATAATTTAGATAATTTATTAACGTAATAGCTACTCACTTGGAAGAATTCATTTTATTTTCTATCAAATTCGGAGCTAGCGCGTTCGTTTTTTTCAAGTTTTCCACAGCTTCTTTTGCTTTCTGCTCTTGCATTTTTGCCTGTATTTCAAGCTTTTTTTGTTGAATAATTTGTTCTTGTTTTGACATTTGTGCAAAACGTTCATTTCGGGATGTTTTCGATACGAATGGATCAGAACCTTTCACACCGCGGTACGCCATATTTATTATATCGCAGACGACTCCCTACACACTTAACGATATTTCGACCTAAAGCCAACTAATACCTGTTAGCAATCGCATCGACGTAGCAGCACCAGCGCTCTAGCATCAACACTAGCGCAACCAAGCGATAGATGATTTAACTAAAACAATTAACAATTATACAATGGATTATGAAAAAAAAATTTAGATTCAAAGCATTATTACATGAGATATGTTGTTTAGTTTGCGTATAGTTAATAATTTGTTTACATTGAAGAAAAAGCATTAATAAGTGAAGTATAAATCTAAATTTTCTAAAATAATATTGTATTTTATTAAATATTCTAAAATACTTTTAAACTTAAAATTTGTTTTCTACTATATATATAATACTCATATTTATATTATACTATAAAATATAACTTGCTTATATGAATATATAATATATACAATAGTTATATGTAATTAAATTTTGTAATTAAATTTTATTTTACTTGATCTTTATAACAAAAAATTCTATTTTGCATAATAGTATGTTTTTAAATGGTGAATAAAATGGTAAATCAAAACAAATAAATCTGATTATGACTAATTATTAAATTATTTTATTCTTCATAAAAAATGTTGTATAAATACTTATATATATGTATGTATGGAAATAACTATATCAACTCGTAACTATGGACACAGAAAACTTTAAACCTTTATTACGTATGTTTACATTATACATATACGAGCAAATATCAACGATCATATATATAATGTAACCAAACATTTAATTTAATTGCATTTTATACACAGGATTAATTAATTTAGAGAAGAAATCAAATTAATGTCGATTAAATGGATAAATGTTTAACGATATTCACGAAAAAAGTAAGTAATTGATAAATAATTGAATAATTAATTGATTAATAATATATGTAATATTTAAATAGAAAGAAATAAATAATACACGAGTAATATATATATATATAAAAAATGATAAAATGTGAATCATTATTTAAAGTGTATTTTTTTATTTTTGAATAGAATATTTTATTTTTAGTCATGATTTAGTATAAAAATTCTAATTCTAATTCTAATCTATATTTAACATATGATAATTTTATATTTTGTCAAATAAATTAAAAAAGACAATGAAATTAATAAACTAATATACATAACATCTAACTATACAGTATGTTGGAATCGAGAAGAGAATTGATCAAGATTTTTATTCACGAAAGAAAATACTGATTGAAAAACTTAAGTTATTCTGTCATTTGATCGAGAACAATGCGAAGCAGCACCTAAAAAATGAAACAATACGGGATAAAAATAATAAATTGTGCGATATTGAGAAAGCTAAACATGAAATGATACGTATGTAAATTTCTACCTAAAAAATACAGTCCGTGTTAATAATATTAAATAATTTAAAAATAAATATTAAAAAATATATATATTTATTTGTTTAACTTTTGTTGTATAAATTTTGAAAGAAGATTTAGACAAATAATGTATTATTTTTAATAGAACGGGAGAGTCTTCTTCATAAAGAGAGTTTAAATTTTAAGCAATTTCAACGAAATGTCGAATTAGAATTGGAAGCAATAAAACTTGCAAAAAAGAATATCGAAGAAAATTTGAAAGAGACACTAAGAAAACAAAAGTAAGTAATTTTCTATATATTTTTTTTACTCGATTACAAATTAAAAGTAAAATAAATATAATTTTGAATATATATATTATCTCGAAAAATATATATTTATAAATATATATTTTAAATATATATTTACTTTTAACAATTTAACATATATTTATTCTATATATATACATATAATATTTAATAATTTATTGATAAAAAATTATTTTTGATATTCTTTTAGAGAAGAATTCTCATCCAAGATTTTAGATGAAAATTTAAAGAATAAAATAAAGATAAAATCTATGGAAATGGAAATCGAAAAGTTCGATCTTCATTTAAAATCTAGTCACGAAATAAATCAGTTGGAAATTAACGATTTATATAAGAAACGGTATTTATATAAGAATCTTATTATTATTATATTACCGATTTATAAAATTAGAACTAGAAATTATAAAATATAAAAGAATTGTTAACAATATAACATTTAATTATACATAATACACTGATATATAGGTACAAAATGAAAAAGCTATATCTAGATGAACTGGTAAAATACGACAAAGATATCGAATCACTTTATACATATAAAAATACTCTTTTAACTGAAAAAGATTGTATCAACAACGAATACGCCATTATTCAGGTGAGCCAAAAATATTTTAATATTTATTTTATATATATATATATATATTTAATCAAATTTAAATCAATTAATTTTTAAATCAAATTTACAATAAAAATTTGAAAATCTATTCATGTATGGACACATCTTGAAGGATCAACTCGTCGCACAACGTAATTTATATAAACAATTAAAAGAGGAACAAGAGCTAAACGAGAAAAAGGCTTTTCTAGAAAGGATAGAAAATTTTCGTCGAAATCATGCGGCGAAAATTATTCAACAAAATTGGAAATTATATTACATACGTATATCTGTAAGAAAAAAAAAAGGTAGAAAATAATTTGCAATCAATTAGATTTCCATATATTTCAATTTTATCCTTACAGATTTTTAAATAACACAGATAAAACTTTAATATACATATGTGTATTTTGCTTGAATAATTTTTCTTATGTTATCGATAAATTATTATATTTCGAAATATTTATGAATGATATATATAATATATATTATAATTTCAATATATTATAATTTCACAGATTTTAAACAGAAATTATTAAATATCTAACTATATTGATCTTTTACTATGTTTAGAAATCTCCCTTTCTCTCCTTCTCTCTCTTTCTTGTTATCCTTTTCTCTTCTTTTCTTTAGCCCTCCTCTTTCCGTATCGCCACTCTGTTGCTCACCCTTGCTGGATTTTCGTTCTTATCGCGATCGTGTTTGCATTTCGATAATATAACTTGCAGAGAACAAACAAAATCTTCTCTCTATATTTTACGTTATAATGAAGGAAAAATGTGGAATTAAATTACATGTATCTCTCTTACAATTTTATATATCTGTTTTTCAAAATGTAAAATGATAGGCAAAAGTAAACTGTAACTCCATTAACACGTTCAATTATCATTTATTTAATATAGAAATGCAAATTAAGAAAGATAAAATGGAATAGAAAAAACGAATGGAAAAAGCTTGAAGTTTAAAAAGGGAAAAAAAAGAGAGTGAAAAAGTGAAAGAAAATGTGAAAGAGATGTATCGTTAACAGCATTGAAAAATAACTTTACCTAAAAGCTAAAAGGTGATGAACCGCGCAACTGGAATAACGAATAGTTAATAGTCACGCGGAGGTTGACGCATGCTCTGTAACGTTTCCCCGGGGTGATATTCAGTCAGGCAAACTGAGCCAGGAACCGAGGCTAGTAGACGTTCGATCGTTACGAGGTGAATCGGTGGTTGGGAGTACCGCGAAACAAACAATTTTGGACATGCGTATCGATCGTTATCGTTCGCACCTACGTATGGCCACTTATTTCTGGAAAATATCTTCCATTATTAGCATCGATTCTAATATTTAGTTTGCACATCAATAATAACCTTTTGCTTCGTCACGAGGAAAAAACGGTTGAATAAGAGAAAAGAGAGCGGAAGAAAGAAGAGAAGGGAGATAGAAAGAGAAAGAGAGATAGAGAGAAAAAGTGAAATCTAAACAAGAAAAAGAATATGGAAAATATTCTCTTATACTACACTATATGAAATGAGGAAAATTCTCAATTGAAGATTTGGATCAGTTGCTTGAAACGGATTCGAATTTTGGAAAAGTTGAAAGGAAATTAATTAGGGTGAGATCGAAGCAATCCTAGCATGATATTATTAGATAAAAACCATTTAGATGCATGCCGACATTGGATAGTCGGTCTCCAATCTTCCCCGTAGAACGAATGCGCACCACCTGTAGCTCGATATCTATGCTCGAAAGGTCAATCACCTTTTCATTATGTTTTTTTGCAAATGTAAGTAAAAATAAATATTTTTTTTGGGAATCAATCATTATATTATTATTATCTTGGTATATTTTATGCGTTTATTTATCAATTATAATGATCTTTTCAATTAGATAATGACAAGATGTTCATTGAAAATTAAAAGGGCATATTTGAAAAATTAAACAATAAAGATTTTATGTTATTAAATTTTTTTTACGATTGTTGTGCTTATTTTATAAATTTTTGGAAAAAAATTATTTAGAAAAAACGAGTCATTTTTGTTAATGAATATTTTTGTGAAAGAATATTAATGTAAATATTAATGTTTTAATAAAATTGGAATATAAGATTGTTTTGCAATTAAATATTTATTATTTTATTGTTCAATTATTTTATATAGATAATTAATATTTTTTATAGCAGGAAATGAGGAAAATATAAAAATAAAATAGAAGAAAGGAAGAACGAGAAATAAGAGGAAAGAAATAATAGTAGAAATAAAAGAAAAAGAAGGAAAACGTGAAAAAACAAAGGCTATCCGATTTCTTATTTTACTGTGAGACAAATTGAGCAATACAGTTTAATATCTATGTATATATTACATATATTAATATAAAGTAATGTATAGCGAGTTTGCATTATTTTTAAATTATTTTAATAACAAATATACTTGTTTGCAGTTTCAACAGGATGTATACTTTACATAAATATTCTAAATATACCATAAATGAAAATTAATCGGATTCGAAATCATTAAAGGAGAAATTATGACTGAAGAAAGTAACAATACCGTTTCTTGCAAATGGAGCATGGAAGAACGGGAAAAGATATTAACTACAGGAACGCTAGAACAAAAAAAAGAAGCTTTCAAAGATGATGAAGAATTAATGAAAGAAACAACCAAATTTGTAAGTGATGTTATACAAACGGCGATCTCGGAAGCTTCAAAAAGGAGGATGGAGGTTTGTAATTTTTCATTTATAATGTTTATTCAAAACGGATATTGTCGAATGCAAACTATTCGTTATGTTAATTTTATGTTTCAGAAAGGTGATGATAGCGAAGGTAATCATAAAAAAAAAATTATATTTGCCAGCAGAGATCGAACCGATTGCATTTCATCAGAAAAGCATATCGTGAAAAAAAGATATATTTTAGATAGATTAAAAATAGCTTTTATTTCAAAATTTATTTTTATTCATAATTTTTTTGATAATTAAAATATTTGTCTGTGTAGGAAGTAGATTAAAGGGTATCGGTAGCATCACTGGTTGGAATCGTCGTGCACGTGGATTTTGCAGTCGAATATTGAACGCGCTATGTCCGTGCTTCACTAGCAATGGTAAATCGTAGAGCGTATCGAATTTAGTGATTACGCGCGATTGTGCAGCCATGTTCAAACATTGTAGCTTTGCATCGCTCTTGTAGCGACTCAACCTTCCTTAACCTAATCATCAAATTGATTACTCATAAATTTCGTTTACACTACTGCTCATGATTATCCGAAAAAATGTTTGCTTCTGGCAGGATGTAATTTAATTACATAATCACGAAAAAATTTTATTTTTTGAGATTTTTGTGATTATAACAATACGATAAATTTGGTCAAATTTATATATCATTTCTACGAAAAATCATAATATTGACCAACTAAATATTCATAGTAGTGTATGTGTTATTTATGATAGTGTTGATTTCATGTTCGAGGACGGAACGAAAACTTTGATATCGTTATATTTTTATGTTATTTCAATATTATTATATTCCAATTAAATTGGAGATTTGGAACTCCATCGATAAATTTCTTAACTTTGTTCTCTATTTCATATTGTTCAGTATATTCATATTGATATCCCTGTTAACTGAATGTTTAATTTACAAAAGTCAAGCAATCAACAACATAGGAGTAATGGAATAATATATAATAAGGTAAAAATATATATTAAGATAATATAAGCGAAGATAAAAGAAAACAAAAATATAAGATAACATATATATAATAGTTGTAACAGTTATTGTATCGATCACAGGTTGATATGCATTTTACAATATTAATATATATGTATACAAAAAATTCGATGGATGAGTGAATATCTCAATTTTCATATTTTAAAAACGTATGCGTTATACAAATTTTCATATTATATCGAAAATTTCACGAGGAACACGCGTATTAATTTGAGAATCTTCAAAGACTCAATTCCTGAAAAACAATCAGGACGTCCTCGTTCATTTTCATTGTTAAATAATTAACGCATGCTCGACATTCAATTCATTCTCTATCTTATCCTCGTGTCCTGTAGTTACGCAGCTATTATATGTAGCAGCAGCCTATAAGATCACTTAGCATGCGTGACAACGCATACTAACGCGTATCATTGAAACGCGCTCATAGTTTGAATATATCCATCGATACATTTATTAATGTGATTATATACATACATAATTCATAACATCGTGTCAAATTATTTTTAAAATGTCTCGATACTCTTTTCATATGATGATAATACGGATACAAATATAGAATAATGTAGAGAGTAAATATACATAACCTATCTTTCTAGAAAATCATATATCTATTTAGAAAAATTACGGAGATATGTGAAATAGTGTATCGAGACGCGATTGTGCACGTTGTAACCACTAGGGATAACACATGCTTAAAATGTTGTTATACTATAATATTAGTATATTATATTATTATATCTATTCTTTTCATAGAATTATTCGCCTGGACACCGTACCGATATCGCTTCACAAGACCGTAATTGTTTGCTGCCTACCAGAATTACCATGTTTTGCCGAGCAACCAATCCTATTGATAAGATAATAGATATCACGAATATTCGTGTATGCAAAATTAAAAGAAATTAGTGAATCGCGGTCAACGGTCGGTTCTTGATCCTATCTGCTATTGGATTTAAACAATTACAATTTTGTATTACAAATTGTCAATAATTTCTACAGTATTTATGTTTCTACAATATATTATCAGAATTCTAGTCAATCCGAATATCTATACACGTATGTATGAATGTATATTCGTATACATGTATGTGTACAACTTATGGTATGTAGTTGTTTCCAAAATTATATTAAAATTTTAATTAGGTATTCTTCTCATAATGTGAGATTACGAAGAAATGTTAATGTCTGAAATATCTTTCTTTGCAACATTGCGTGTTAGGAGCGATGGATATGCGATTCTGTTTCCTTTCGTGTCCTTATACGTACTTATATGTATTTAGTTCACCAAACAGAACGCAAATAATGCGATTATAAATAATGAAGAAAAAAAATGATATCAATGTGGAAAGAAAATTAATTGTACGTTAACTACGTATTTACATCAACTGCTAATCCTTTATGTAATAATTTTGTGCTAGTCAAATATCAAGAAATAAAAGGAGAAATAAAAATGAAGGAATGAGGATGTACGAGTGAGACAGAGTAAGAAAAAATAATGAAAGAAAGGGAGAGAGCGAGTGAGCGACCGAAAGAGAGAGAGAGAAAGAGAGAGAGAGGAGTGAATGAGAGAGAAAGAGATTAACTAAAGATTATATATATTCAGTGTACAATTACTTGATGTGGGATCAAAAAAAAAGCCTATTAACTGACAATCAAAAAGAAATGCATTGTACATGCATGGAAATTTATTTACATAAACAAGATTGCAATATCTTTGTTGCGAATTTGTTGTAAGAAACAATCAAATTGATTAAACTTTTCAATTATTACATGGCCGAATCAAGACACAATGAAATAATTAATATATAGTATACGTATGCGAGTGCATACGTATACGACTGAAATTACATGTATGTATGTACAAATAGACACAATTACTATTCTCGTGCATCTGTAATAAATATACAAATGTAAATAAAATGTCGTTAATAAGTTGTGTGTTAATTGTATTTAAAATTTTTTTAGGAGTTTGATATATATTTACATATGCATGTATATCCATTAATATTTCTAAAATGAAATAAATTAAATGCGCAATCATAATCAGAAATCAATTCACAATTTGGATTCTATGAAAACAAGAAATCATATCATTATTACTTAATGATTTAATTCTTTTAAATGAAGAATAGATTTAGATAATGATAAATTATTCTTGCAATATTGTAATTTAATAATTTTTAATAAATTAATAATACAAATAATTTTTAAACAGAGAGAGTTACAATTTAGAAGAACCTGAGAAATTGGAAATAAGAAATTATTAAATACGTAAAAATTATAATATATGTAAACTGGTTACCATGGAAAGTTACATATTCTATAGGTTAACAGATGGTTATTGAGAAATCAATTATCACATTGCCTTAAATATACTAAGAAACTATGACAAGAAGTGTAAAGATAGTTTTTTAAATTAAGAAATAGAAATAATCGACTTTAACATATATTATTTTTTCTATTTCATTGTTGAAATAGAATTGATGTGTATAGTGATTTACGTGATTTAGATTTTATCAAATCGATCAAGAAAAGTATAGTATTCTCTGCTACTAACCATATATTTGTAAAGAAAGTAAAAAAGAAAATAATTTGTATCCATAAATATAACTTGAATAATTTTTGTGTCATATAATATGTGTCAATATATCATATGCAAACAATATATCTTCAATGATGTAAATTATAAGATTTGTATTGTATAGGGATTAAATTTATTTCATAATCTATCTTGATATATTAACTATTAACTTTTATTTATTTTTTTTTAATTGAATATATTCAACAAAAAATCATAGAAGAAAAAAAATATATGTACATTTTATGAAAGCACATGAAAAATCTATATTGAACGTATAAAGGAAAAAAAATGCATAAATATACAAAAAATAAATTTAAATATTTGTCACTATGTGAAGAAAGAATAAAATTTCGAAATCGACTTGTTGATGTAATAAAGAGAAAAGTACTGGAAGAAAAAGAAAAACAAAAAAAAGAGGAGATATTTTATGAATTCGATATAAAAGAAATAGAAAAAAAGGATGAAGATATAATTATAAAAGACGAAAAAGAGATTTTACAATACTATTATTATTTGATACAAGGTATCGATGATGTTTACATAGGATCAATAGATATTAATCTTTTGAAAAATATACTAAACCGTATTCCAACCAAATGGAAAGAAATATACAAAAATACTTTAGATGGTTTAGTGAAAGAAGTAAAAGATGAATATATATTCAGTATAAAGAAAGCAGTTATAGAATTCGTTATAGGAGAGTCACAATATCCCTCGTTATATGAGGTACATTTTAAACATTTCTAATCTATAATATACATATACATTTATATATATATATATATATATATATATACATATTATATATATTATATTATATATATATATAAATGTATATGTATATATACATTTGAAACATATTATCGAGTCTAAAGAAGAAAATGTTTTGGATTAGAAGAAGCAGATTAGCTTAGATATTAATTCGTTAATCGTAAAATGCAAATTATCGAAAATTAATTTTGGCAAGGAAATAGAATATTTCTTAACAATGCGAAACTCGTCTTATTTTATGCATCTCTCTTAATAAATACTTGCGTACATTGTTATTATAACATTGTACATTCTTGTACGAATACGAAAAAAATGAAAGGAAAAATATTAATAATAGGAAGAAGAACGGTGGTTAGTAGGGAAGAAAAGATGAAGATTCAAGAAACTACTATAATTTTCAGTTTGCTGCAATTGAGAAGTTTCAATTTAAAGGAGTACGATTTTCAAAGGAGCATGAAATTCAATATCATTGGAACAGAGCGAAAATCGAGAGAAAGTTGATATTATATCATCCTATTATACGACGAATTTTTGATTTCTGGAATCGAGAATTCAGGTTGGTTTCTTGTGCAAACTATTTCCATAATATTATTCATGGATATATATACATTTGATGCATATATTGTTAAAGTTATAAAGATAAATATATATTATAAAAAAGATTTTTTTTATACATAAAGTTATTAAAGTAAAAGAAAAATTATTCTATTTATTGTAAAGATAAGAGTTTTTTTTTTGCGTGTATCTAATGAATTTGACATTATAAATTATAAAATATGCAATTCGTTCGTTATATATCGTTTAATGATACAACAGTGACTGCAAGCTTTTATGCGAAGTGGAATTGGCAAGCCGGGAATTTATTACGGATCTTGAAGTATTCGAGAGAACTATTTCAAAAATGTATCATAAAACAAAGGAGGATCTTCTAAAATATTGCTTACCAAAAATTCAAGCGCTTTTTATTACGGTATTATAAATAATTTATATAATACAAAAGCTCAATTATTGAAATAAAAATAACGCGATATTTTTACGAACATAAATTTTTAAAATCTGAAAATCTTCTATAAGAAATATTATAATATAATATATTTAAGATATTATTTCATTTTATAATATAAATATGTTACATTGTTCATTAAGGCACTCCACCGAGACGAGTTACCACGTCGAAGCTCTGCAAAGTATCGAAAATTCTTTAATTGCGTCGCTGTCATCATGGAAGAAAAATTGCGAGGAGTTTTTTTGCGTTCGATAGAAGAATTTTTCAATTATCTTCACAACAAAAACGTGAGTTATATTTTTGCGACGAGAAGAGATTGGAAAAAAAAGAAACTAGGGGAAGGAGATCATTATGAAATTATGGCATTCTATTATTAAAATTAGATACCGCTTATTTTTTTCCTACTTTATATTCAATTTATCATATTAATATCTTATTATTGAAAAAGAAACCTAACCTAAAAATTTGATACGTTATTATTTATTATAGCAAATGCGTCGTGGCTTTGACATAAAAGTAATAGTGCGAAACGAACGGATAATATTCGACCCAACGTTTAATGACTTTGTGGAAACATTTTCGACGATATTAAATTTTTTTCGAGAGACTGTTAACGTGTTTCCACGCATTGAAACACTGTTGAATGAAACCTTTGATCCTAATAAAAAATTACTTCAGGTATTCTCCGTTTTGCACTTAACATTTGTTATAACTTATAGCAATCAGAAATTGAATTTTGCTTTAATCTACTTTAAACTATTTTTATTAAATTGTTCAAATATTGCTAAGTATTTTTGTTAAATTTAAAAAAAAATCACGAATGATTCATCTTTACACAAAAGTTTGAGATCTTAAGAGAATTAACGATTGAATTTACCTCTCAATTTTCACTTCTCTCAACATTTTCATTATCGTCACAGCCGTATATATCGACAGAATTTTTGAACAAGTGCAAAGAAGATATCGAACAACTAATCGAGAGAGAAAAAGTTGGTCCGATTGAACATTTAAAAATATTTGAAAAGTATGAGAATTTTATAATCGAATTGGAATCGAATAAAGTCGAAGAATTTAAAAAACTCGATACCTCGGAAAACTTCGATAAATATCGCGATCTAATAGATTATTACGATCGTTTGTCCCGCGATGTGACAATCGAATATACTGAAACTTATTACGCCGGATTTTTCATTGTACGCCGTAGAGATATTGTTAAATATATTTCTACGACAGCACAAAAATTTAAAAATATATTGGTCACCAAAATGATCAGCGAGTATCAGCAAAAATCTCGAGCGTAAGCGAATTTTACCTTCTCTCTGCTCAAATAAAATTCAAACGTTCCGGATAAATAATCCAAGTATTTTAATGTACACGTACATAGCGTGGGAAACGAGTATCAACGAATCGTAGATCGTGCACTAACCGTTCCAGCGAACACGAAGGAATTGGTGGAACTGCGAAAATTCATACATACCACGGAAACAGAAACTATTTCCGAATTAGAAACTCGATTAAGGGAAATTATTAAATATATCGTTATGCTGTCAGATTACTCCATCTTAAGCGCTATCGAGCTTAAACTCAATAATTTTGCTTTCCAATGGTAAGTGGGCGAGAAAAGAAGAAAATACGATAAAACGATTATAAAAACGAGAATTCGTTAAATTTTTTCTATTTTATTGCACACGATACAAGGTTTGACAAGCTTCCGGATATTTTCGAGGAACACAGAAAGATAGTTGCAAGCAAAATTGGAGAATTTCAAAATACTCTTAAAAGGAAAATCGAACAGTTCACACGGGATCTCGAGCTGTACGCGAAATATTGCAACGAATTACAGTATTGGGGCAATATAGAAGAGATATTTCGATACAGAGACAAAGCTATATATTTGGAAAACAAATTGATCACAGCAATGGATACGATCGATGAATTTAATGAGGAAGAAGAATTGTTCGGTTGGGAATTATCCCAATATCCTTTACGGAAAGCGGTAAGTTTGACAGTTCTGTCGATCCTACCTAACCTAAAAACAACAAAAACTTTATTCAAACAAATTTTGTATAATAATATAATCGTTCTATGCGACGATTGAATTTATTTGTGACGATTGAACTTATTCGTTAGACAGCCGACAAATTGATGCCATTTAAAAGATTGTACGATATATCTTGTGAGTTTTTAAACAACTACGAAAAATGGATGGATTCGGTGATAGGTACTTACGAGCCGGATGAGATCGATATGGAAACAGGAACCGCTTTTCGTACAATCTACAGATTAGAAAAGATTATACAAGAACCGATAGCGAAAAGTCTCGCTGAAACTATGCGGTTAAAGGTAGAAGAATTCAAAGAGCACATGCCTATTATATATACTCTTGGAAATACCTCTATGAAGAGCCGTCATTGGGAACAGGTGTCGGAAATTGTCGGCTTTCCTATAAAGATCGACGAGACGATGACACTTGCCAAGGTAAATTATCTTCTCTTATTTCTTAAATAAATAAATAAAGCGAATAAATATTTTACTCGTATGTAAATGCTTTGTAGATTCTCGATTTGAATTTGATGGACTACGTTGCGAAATTCGAAGCAATAGCGGAAGCAGCTACAAAGGAAGGTACCTTGGAAAAATCATTGGAACGAATGCATCATGATTGGGAAGAGATATCGTTCACTGTTAATCCTTATCGCGATACTGGCACCTATGTAATTGCCAGTGTAGACGAAATACAAATACTCTTGGACGATCATTTGATCAAGACTCAAACGATGAAGAATTCTCTTTATATCAAACCATTCGAAAAAGAGACGTTGTTAGTAGTCGTTTTTCTTCCTCTTTTTCTTTTGCTTCTTTTTTTTTTTTCAATTAACGATTCAATGCGCACTCCAATTACAATTCTTTGTCATTTAGAGAATGGGAGGCCAAACTATTACTGTTACAAAACATCATGGATTATTGGTTAATAGTACAATCAACATGGATGTATCTGGAACCGATATATACATCACCCGATATTCAAAAGCAAATGCCAGAGGAAAGTCGACGTTTTAGTGCTGTGGACAAAGTACATAATTTATATATATTTATTCCTATTTTTTAAGAACTTGCACACGATATTATCAATAATATTATCAATAATATCGATAATAAGTATTGATCATTTATAATTCTATTAACTTGGATTGGATTGAAAATATTATTATAAAACCCTATTGACGATATTATTTTCAATACTATTGATCGTGCGAATCCTTTTATTTGAAAGCGCAAATTAATTCTTACATGAGACAAGGAAAGAGAAAGAGAATTGTGATTAACTGCTTGTTCATATAGATTTGGAGGGAAATTATGTCAATTGTAGTGGAGGATCCTCGAGTTATGTCAGTCGTTGCAATCGATAAAATGCTGGAAAAATTGAAGAAATGTACAAACTTGCTAGATTTAATACAGAAAGGACTTACCGCCTATTTGGAAAAGAAAAGATTGTACTTCCCACGATTCTTTTTCTTGTCGAATGATGAACTCTTGGAAATATTATCGGAAACGAAAGATCCTACCAGGTACAATTTTAACATTAGAAGGATTAAATTATCCTTTTAATTCTTATCCTTCTATTCATTGTCAGAGTGCAACCGCACCTAAAGAAATGCTTCGAAGGAATTGCAGAAGTAAAGTTTACCGAATATGATTACATAATAACAGCTATGAGATCCTCTGAAGGAGAGGAAATTGTTCTTGAGGTCACTATTGATACAATGGCTGCTCGAGGCCAAGTTGAAAAATGGTTACTTGAACTTGAATTTGCTATGAAGAAAAGCGTTAAAGCACAGGTAAGATACGAATCGTCGCAACGATAATAATTCGATCGAAAATTTAAAGATAATAATCCAAAAGGGAAATATATTCATGATGTTTCAATTTTCTCACAGAAAAGAAATAAAATTTTTTTTAACATACATATATATATATATATATAGCAAATATATTAATATATTTTTAACAGGTAATTCGAGCAAAGGATGCGTATTTAATAGAGGTTAGAACACAATGGGCTTTACATTGGCCTGGTCAGACTATTCTCTGTATCAGTAAACTTTACTGGACAACCGATGTGACAGCGGCCCTATCAAAATCTTTACAAGCTGTAAAAGATTACATCGATGTTTGTACACACGAATTGAATGAAATAGTAAAATTAGTACGTGGTAAATTAACAAAACAGAACCGTGTAACATTGGGTAATAATATATGAAATATCGTGTATAAAAAGTAATGCAAAATTTTTAAATCATACTCGTATAATATAATGTAACTTGTTCACAAAATGTAACAGAGGCATTGGTTACAATGGACGTCCATAGCCGAGATGTTGTATCTGGATTGTACGAAAAACGAATTTCCCAACCGACGAATTTCCAGTGGTTGGCTCAACTAAGATACTATTGGATAGTAAATAGATATAAAAATAAAAAATAAAAAATAACATAAAATACAAACAATCTCATGATCGACTGTAAATATTATTATTATGTCTTTTTTTTAGGAAGATAATTTATGGTCAACGATGATAAATACGTCTTTAAGATACGCATACGAGTATCTGGGAAACACATCTAGGTTGGTCATAACACCGTTAACCGATAGATGCTATCGTACTTTATTCAGCGCTCTAAGCTTGCATCTTGGTGGTGCGCCTGAAGGTCCAGCCGGAACTGGGAAAACTGAGACTACTAAGGATTTAGCTAAGGCTGTAGCCAAGCAGTGTGTTGTATTTAATTGTTCCGAAGGTTTGGATTACATAGCTTTGGGTAAATTTTTTAAGGTAAATTATTTCACGCTATTATCTTTCAATTATATTACATTCAATACTTTCATATTTTGCCTCTTTCAAATTTATTTTACAATTCTGATATTATTATACTTGCTATATTATTATAACATGAACCATATAATATGTATATATTTTATCTCTATCAAATTTATTTTACAATTATGATATTATTATATTTATTATATGTGTATTACAACATGAATGATACATTATGTATTATAGGGGTTGGCAAGTACCGGAGCATGGTCTTGTTTCGACGAATTTAATCGGATCGATTTGGAAGTATTGTCAGTGGTGGCACAGCAAATCTTAACTATTCAACGAGCCATTAATGCTGGACACGATTCGATAATTTTTGAAGGTACCGAGATCTCGTTAGATCCCACCTGTGCTGTTTTTATTACGATGAATCCCGGTTATGCTGGAAGAACCGAGCTTCCTGATAACTTGAAAGCACTGTTTCGACCAGTTGCAATGATGGTACAGACAGATATAATCGTTCGTAAAACTTGTTATTGTAACTTTTTTAACAAGAAGAAATTAATTTTCCTTCGTTCCTCAGGTGCCGGATTATGCTTTGATCGCCGAAAATACGTTATACTCGTACGGATTTTACGAGGCACGACCACTCTCAGTAAAAATCGTAACAGCTTACACGTTATGCTCGGAACAATTGTCCAGTCAAAATCATTACGATTATGGAATGAGAGCGGTGAAATCCGTTCTGATAGCTGCTGGTAATTTAAAAATAAAATATCCGGATGTGGATGAGAATATTTTAATATTGCGCAGTATCAAAGACGTCAATTTACCCAAGTTTCTTAGCGAAGACTTGCCATTATTCAATGTATACATATATATATATATTACTTTATTGTTTAATTCAAAATTTGTTTCTTTATCCGTTTTCTTAATCCCGTTCTCATTCGATTTTAGGGTATCACATCCGATCTATTTCCTGGTGTGATACTTCCAGCGGCAGATTATACCGATTTGAATTCATGTGTCTTTGACGCTTGTACAACGTCCAATTTGCAATGTACACCATGGTTTTTAGAGAAAATACATCAAATTTTCGAAATGATGATCGTTCGTCACGGATTTATGATTGTCGGTTTTCCATTCGCTGGAAAGACAGCAGCGTATAAGATTTTAGCTAGTGCATTAACCCTTTGCGAAGAGAGGGTAAGTCCCTTACTTGTTATAAGTGCAAAACTGGATTTATACTTTATATATATATATATATATATATATATATATATATACACTTATACACTATATATATACACTATTATATATATATATACTATTTATATATATACACTTATATATATATAAATTTCAGAATTTATATATATATTTATATATATAGAATTTATATATATTCATTATATATAATATATTATATTATATATATAATATATTATATATACACTTATATATATATAAATTTCAGAATTTAATGAATGAACGTAAAGTAGAAACTTTCGTGATGAATCCCAAGGCAATTACGTTGGGTCAATTGTACGGTCAATTCGATCCTGTGTCTTACGAATGGACTGATGGTGTTTTGGCAATTAGTTATCGTGCTTTCGCAACATCGACCACTCCAAATCGCAAATGGTTGATATTTGACGGTCCAATAGACGCGGTATGGATAGAAAGTATGAATACCGTATTGGATGACAATAAAAAGCTTTGTCTAATGAGCGGAGAAATTATCCAGTTAGCACCATACACCAATTTAGTGTTCGAGACGATGGATTTAGAATACGCCTCACCGGCAACAGTTTCTCGTTGCGGTGTGTTTTTCATTATTATTATTATTATTTTAATTATTATCCCCTGTTATTCTCTATTCCAATGAATATTATAAGAATATTTAATGTTTGAATTTTTCCTTGTTCGAATTTAGGCATGATCTACATGGAACCAAATGATCTCGGCTGGGATCCTTTGCTTAAATCTTGGATAAATACTCTTCCTGCTGTTATAAGTGCATGGTTAAGAAACTTTATATACGAGTCATTATTTCGAAGATTTTGCGATCCCATATTTTATTGGTTACATCAGGGTATCGCCGAAGTTTGTATTTTTAAAGCTTTCTATTTTTTTTTTTTTTTCAGTTTATTTATTCCACGTGTAAGTGAAACTCGCAAGATTGATCAAGTATAATTTTACAACTTTATAGATAATGTGTCCTATGCAGGATACAAATCTTGTACGTTCATTGACCTATCTGATGGATTGTTTTATCGAAGAATATTACGATGAAAAAATTGCCAAGAATATCGATGAATTGGATCTTCGAGCGCAAATCGAGGTTAGATTGTTATACATATATGTATATTTTAACCTTCAAATAGAAGAATATAATAATAAATAAGATTATAACAAGGAATATAAAATATAATTCTTTTATTTATTCTAACGTAAATCAAAATTCAAATTTATGAACATTTTTCAGGGTTCATTTTTCTTTTCATGTATATGGGCTTTGGGAGGTAACTTGCACACAAAATCAAGAGAAAGCTTTAGCAATCTCTTCCGTGGTTTTCTCGAAAAAACTTTTCCTCCTGATTTGATAGAAAGTTATAAGTTGAAAGTCCCGATAGATCCACCTTTAAAGCCATATATATTTCTTATGCCACGACATGGTCTGATCTTTGATTATAGATTTATCAAAGAGGTAAGTTATGTTTAATCAATATATACGATATCGAAATAATTAAAATTTTTTTTTTTTATCGTGACGATATGATTAGGGCAAAGGAAAATGGAAACTATGGTCCGATGATTTGATCGACACTCCACCAATCCCTCGAGACATACCTGTGAACCAAATAATAGTGCCTACTGTCGAGACGATACGATACATAACTTTATTTCGTTTATTAGTAGGGAATAAAAAACCTGTGTTGCTCGTAGGTCCAACCGGAACAGGAAAATCAGTTTATGTAATCGATTTTCTATTGAAGAAAAATAATCCTCAGGACAATAAACCGTTGATCATAAATTTTTCCGCGCAAACTACGGCGAATCAGACTCAAGACACAATTATGGGAAAATTAGATAGACGACGAAAAGGTGTTTACGGGGCACCGATAGGCAAAAAATGGATCATTTTTGTTGATGATCTTTCAATGCCATTGAAAGAAATTTATGGAGCGCAACCTCCAATCGAGTTGTTACGACAATGGCTAGATCACGGAGAATGGTGAAAAAATTTCTTTAGATTCTATTTGTTAATTGATATATATACATAATATAATGTAATACAATTTCGAATTGTTGCAGGTTCGATAGAAAAGAAAGGACTATGATAAAACTGATCGATGTACAGTTAATGTGTGCCATGGATCGACCGTATCGTGGTGGAAAAGATGTTACACCTCGATTTAAAAGGCACATGGTCGTTTTAGCAATATCAGAGTTTGAAGACGAAGTAATGTTTACGATATTTAGTAAAATCTTTCTTTGGCATCTTGAAACAAGGTAAGTTATAAATTTTCTTTTTTTTCTCTATTATTATATAAATTTTTGTTTCTTTTCTTTCGTAAACAAATATTAAGTTAATATTAATTAACTTTTTTTTTTTTTAGAGGATTCAGCAAGGATTTCGATCCATGTATGGAAGAAGTTGTTATGGGTACGTTAGATATGTATAAGGAAAGTCTAGCTAATCTTTTACCAACTCCAGCCAAATGTCATTATGTCTTCAATCTTCGTGATTTCTCCAAAGTGATACAGGTTCCTTTAATTTTAAAACTGTTTTTCTGCTGTCACAATAGTAGTTTTGTATAATTTTTGTTTTTATTATTTTTTTTATTTTGATCTATTTCATATATACTAATAATAATTAATTTGAATATTGTAGGGCGTGCTATTGTCAGTCCCAGAAACTACACCAACTATATTCTGCATGAGGAGACTTTGGGTTCATGAGATACTTCGAGTGTTTGGAGATCGTTTAATAGATCAAATCGATATTTCTTGGCTTGTGAGGCAAATACGCGTTACTCTAACAAACCGAATGCTCATGGATATGGATGACTTGTTTGAAGATCTTATTATTTCACGCGACAAAGTAAATCTTTTTAATCTAATTTCTCTTTTTAATCTTTTTTAATATCATTATACAACGTTGTTTTATTGCATATTTCTATTTCTTTTTTTAAATCAAGCCTGAATTAATCACCGACTTAGAACTTCGGAATTTAATATGTTGCGACTTCGCGGACACGAAAGCGGAGATACGACTTTATCAAGAAGTTAAGAATCTTGAAGAGTTACGAGAAGTAGTAGAAAATTATTTATCTGAATATAATACGGTGTCGAGAAAACCGATGAATTTAGTCTTATTTCGGTAAGTGTATCGTACTTGTGATATGGACGAATATATTTGGGGATAAAACTTTTGAAAATTCTTCTCGTCATTTATTTATCCATAAGTTTGACAATTTTAATCATTCTAAACATTCAATTAAATGTAAAAATACTTTCGAGAACAATTCGAAAAGAATTTTCTTTTCAAATGGACATACGTATCCATACGTATCCAATTTAGAAGGTTGGTAAAGATTAAAAATTAAATTTAAATCTTGATTAAAAATCTTTTCGAATATGCTGACTTCTAGATATGCCATCGAACATTTGTCACGAATTTGCCGTATTATCAAACAACCACGAAGTCACGGACTTCTTGTCGGAGTTGGAGGTACAGGAAGACAATCGTTAACTAGGTTAGCTTCACATATATGCGATTATGAGGTTTTTCAAGTTGAAGTCACTCAACAATACGGAATGGCCGCATGGCACGAGGATGTAAAAGCAATTTTAAGACGCGCCACTGCCACTGATCTTCACTCTACCTTTCTCTTTTCCGATACCCAAATTAAAGAGGAAAGTTTCCTCGAAGATATGAGTAATTTGCTTAATTCTGGAGAGGTAAATTAAATGGTCATTAGATGGTAAATAGATTCTATAGAAAAAAAATTCTAACATTATTAAAGGAAAAAAATAATTATAGTTGTTATAATAATAATATAATAATAATTAATGTAACAATGAAATTTATTGATAAAAAAAAATTGAACAATATTTTGATTCTTATGCTTTGAATTTAATATTCTAATTACGTTTAGATACCAAACATATTTAACATCGATGAACTAGCAGAAATATACGAACAAATGAAGCAAATAGATAGACAGCGGGATCGAGCACTACAAACGGATGGAAGCGCGGTGGCTCTGTTCAATCTTTTTGTTCAGATAACACGCGATCAACTTCACATCGTGATAGTAATGTCTCCTATAGGAACTAATTTCCGCAATAGGATCAGAAAATTTCCGGCACTAGTGAATTGTTGTACCATTGATTGGCTTCAGGTATTTTTTCATACAATAATAATAATAATAATGAGAATAACGATGATGATAATGGTAGTGGTAATTATAATAACAGCCATGGCCGCCAGATGCACTGCTAGCAGTTGCAACTAGATTTTTATCAGCGATAGAACTTACGGATAATGAAAGAAACGCCGGTATCGACATGTGCCAATATTTTCATGTTTCCACCGAAAATTTGAGCACAGAATTCTTAAATCGGTTAGACAGAAATGTTTATGTCACTCCAACTTCGTATCTTGAAATGATAAATACATTTAAAGATTTGTTAACCAAAAAACGAGAGTAAGTAATATTATTGAATAAATAATCGGTTCGAATTGTTTTTTTTTTTTTTTAAATTTTGCAATACAACAGGGAAATAATAAACGCGAAAAATCGATACGAACGTGGTTTAGAACAATTAGACGATACGCAAAAACAAGTCGTAATGATGCAAGATATGCTTAAGTTATTACAACCGCAATTAATAACCGCCACTCAAGACGTTGAAAGGATGTTGCTCGAGGTTGAAAAAGAAAGTCACGATGTTGAAGAATTTGAGAAAATTGTAAAAATTGACGAAGCTGCAGCCGCGGTCAGTAAATAATCTTATATATTCAGTTGTGACAATGATATATTTCATAAAATTGTAATTTTTGAGTTATTGTTATAGAGTTATTATTTCGCTTGTATTTTTTATTGGTAAAGTATTGTAAGTATTGATAACTGTATTTTACTTGCATCAAATAATTATCATAGTATGTAGTATAGTATAGTAAAAATTAAAATCTATTTAAAAAAACATTTATACTTGATAAAGTATAGATCAATAGATAACATCGCTTAAATCTATGTTTTTAGGTTTACGCAAATGAAGCGGCCGCAATTAAAGCTGAATGTGATGCCGATTTGGCTCAAGCATTGCCAATTCTAAGACGTGCACAAAGTGCTTTGGATACTCTGACAACAGCCGATATTGCTATAGTAAGAGCAATGAAGAAACCACCAGGAGGAGTGAGATTAATCCTCGAAAGTGTCTGTGTCCTCAAGGTTGATAACTTATTGTGTTCACTAAGGTTACGTACAGATCGATCATTCCTTTTTTTCCCCCCTTTTCTTTATTTCCTCACATTGCATAGCAAATCAAACCAGAGCGAGTTCAACAACCTGACGGTACATATATCGACGATTATTGGAGATCGTCTCTGAGAATGTTGAGCGATGCAAGATTTCTCGATTCGTTGCTCAATTTTGACAAGGATAATATCCCCGATCACGTGATTGAAAGAATCCGGAAACAATATTTGACCAATCCGGATTTCGATCCTGAAAAAATAAAGAAAGTATCTACGGCATGCGAGGGATTATGTCGATGGGTGTTTGCAATGTCTGAATACGATATAGTGACGAAAATGGTTGCTCCCAAGAGAAAAGCTCTAGCACAGGCGCAGAGCGTTTACGACAAAGCTATGGAAACTTTGGAAGCGAAACAAAAACAACTTCGACAAGTACAGGTATGCAAATTCTCACAAATGTGTGATAGTTTTCAACTATGAAATATTTTATATATAATTTTATATATTTTATATATTATATATATATATATATATTTTATATATGAAACGAAACATTTTGTATAGGAAAAATTAAAAATATTGGAAAATCTTTTGGAAGAAAGGAGAATAGCTTTTCAAGAAATGTCCGACAAAGTAGCGGATTGCGAAACAAAATTAAAACGTGCGGAAGATTTAATTGGAGGATTAGGCGGAGAATACACGCGTTGGTATGAAACTGCAATAGCTTTGGGAGAAAGGTGAAATTCATGTACAATACATGCATACATATATATTTCGAGCTAAATGAGTTATTACAAGTTTATTATCTCATAGATATCATCGATTAATGGGTGATATTATAATTGCTTCTGGTGTGATTGCATATTTGGGTCCTTTCACAATGCCTTTTCGAATTCAACAAATTATTCTATGGGTAGAACGATGTACCAATTTACAAGTGATTTGCACTTCAGATTTTCAGCTACGTGATATACTTGGAGATCCAGCTTTAATTAGATCTTGGAATATTTTTGGACTTCCAAACGATGCATTTTCCATCGATAATGGCATTATTATTAAGTAAAATATACTTGCGTTTTTTCGTTTTCCAAATCTTCTTATACAGATCAGAAAATATATATTCTCCTATTTTTTTTTTTATCTCTTCAATAATTTTTTTTATTTAATTAAATATTTTTTTTATGTAATTAAATACTACTGAAAAATTTGCGTTTAATATTTAGAAATTCAAGAAGATGGCCATTGATAATAGATCCTCAAGGTCAAGCCAATAGATGGATAAAAAACATGGAAAAAGAGAATAATTTGAATATCATTCGGTTAACTCAAGCTGATTATGGACGAGCGTTGGAAAATGCATTGCAATTTGGACAGCCAGTACTGTTAGAGCATATTGGCGAAGAATTGGATGCTATACTTGAACCGATTTTACTTAAGGAAACGTTTAAACAAGCTGGTGCGATCTGTATAAAATTTGGTGATGCGATTATTGAATACAATGATAACTTTAGGTATTTTTGTATAATAATTTTGATACAATAGTATTAAAGTATATGATTATTTATATAACAATAGATTATTTATTATAACAGCAATAATCATTATTATTAATTTGTTTTGTTTTTAGACTCTATATCACTACGAGATTAAGAAATCCACATTATCTACCAGAAATAGCAGTTAAAGTAACGCTATTGAATTTCATGATAACACCAACAGGATTGGAAGATCAATTATTGGGTATTGTTGTAGCAAAGGAAAGACCAGATTTGGAATCGGAAAAAAATATTTTGATTGTGCAAGGAGCCGCGAACAAGAAGTACGTTGGCTTTAATATTTTAAATATATATTTAAGATACTATTTAAGGCTTCTGTTTCTATATATTCTTCATCAATTCTTATTCTTTCTTTTTTTTATTATTAATTATTTATTATTATTATTATTTTATTATTGTTGCAAATTAGATTATTAAAAGAAACAGAGGACAAAATTTTGGAAGTATTATCAGCAGCTGAAGGTAATATATTAGAGGATGAAGAAGCGATAAATATTTTAACATCGTCTAAAAATTTAAGCGATGAAATTCAAATAAAACAAACGGTAGCTGAACAGACAGAAAAGTCAATCGACAAAGCCAGATTGGAATACACACCTATCGCAATATATTCAACCGTATTATTTTTTACCACTGGTAATAAGTTTAACATTATATTATTTTTTTCTTTTGATCATACAAATCTGTATATTTATCATTTTGATTATTTGATTAATTGATAAAAAAAAAAAACAAAAAAAAAATAAATTGTTGAAAAAAATTAAATTTTGTTTCAGCTATGTTAATAAATATCGATCCAATGTATCAATATTCATTATCATGGTTCGTAAATTTATTCGAATTGGCTATTGATCATACAGAACCAGCGGATAGTGTTGAAACTCGACTAAGAGATCTTACAAAATATTTCACATATTCTCTTTACGCAAATGTTTGTAGATCTTTATTCGAGAAAGATAAGCTATTGTTTTCTTTCTTATTGACGATCAATTTGCTAGAACAACGAGGACAAATTTCTCGAGCACATTGGGGATTTTTACTATCGGGTGGACTCGCTATCGAAAACCCACATATAAATCCAACGACATGGCTACCGACTAAACAATGGAATGAATTATGCAATCTTGATGATGTCGAAAATTTTGTGGTTAGTCTGTGAATGATATTCAACTTAAAAAAAAAAATATTATTTACAAAAATTTAATTTTCAATTGTTAATTCTTTAGGGTATTCGAATAACATTTACCAAATATACTAAAGAGTGGAAAGAATTATTCGATTCTAGAGAACCGCAAAATGCAGATATCCCTTACCCATTTCACGATGTGAATCTATTTAAAAGATTGTTGATATTAAGATGCATTCGTCCTGATAAGATCATTCCCGCAGTGCAAAATTTTGTAGCAGGTATTGATATTTTTAATTTAATTATCTCGTGTATACTTGAAATTAATACGTTATATTTACATGTTATAACATTAATTTTCAGATGAACTTGGCGAACAATTTATTATACCGCCACCATTCGATTTGGCCTCATCTTACGCTGATTCGAACAGCTGCATTCCATTGATATTCATATTAACACCTGGTACAGATCCAGCGCAATTATTACTCTCGTTTGCAAATGAACAAGGTTTCGGCGTGAGTCGTCTTTTTTACATTTCTCTTGGTCAAGGTAATTGCCAAATTTCCAATGAAATTTTTTAATCAACAATTAAATATTTTTGAGAAAGTTTGAAAAAAGTTTGATATATAGGTGAAAAAATAAAAAAAAAATAAGAGATATATAGGGATATATAGGGATATATATGAACAAATAAAAGGAAAAAAAGAAGAAAAGGAAGGAATAATTAAAAATAAATTTGATGATATTCGATAGGACAAGGACCAATTGCCGAAGAAATGATTCAATCAGCTGTTATTGTTGGTAATTGGATCGTTTTGCAAAACTGTCATTTGGCAATTAGTTGGATGGCAACATTGGAAAAAATTTGTGAAGGCTTTATGCCAGATACGATCCATCCAGAATTTCGTTTGTGGTTGACGAGTTATCCGTCGGAACATTTCCCCTCCTTGGTTTTGGAAAGCAGTATAAAAATGACTAACGAACCACCTAAAGGTCTAAGGGCTAATATTATTAGATCGTACTTGAGTGATCCAATCAGCGATCCAGACTTTTTCGAATCTTGCATACAAACTGAATATTTCAAAAAACTTCTTTACTCCTTGTGTTTCTTCCATGCTGTGATTCAAGAGAGAAGAAATTTTGGTCCAATTGGTTGGAATATTACGTACGAATTCAACGAGACCGATCTTCGAATTAGCGTTTTACAATTACATCTTTTTCTCGATGAATTCCCGGATGTGAGATTCGATGCACTCAAGTATTTGACCGGAGAATGTAACTATGGTGGAAGAGTAACAGATAGTTGGGACCGCAGAACTTTAACTACTATTTTGACGAAATTTTATTGCGAGTAACTTCATATTTTTATTTACATTTATTTACATTCGAATAAATAAAATAAAATAATTTTCTACATGATTTTATTGATTTTCTAGGAAGCTGCTTACTGAGAAACGTTATTATTTCGACGATACCTCAACGATTTATTATTGTCCAATTGTAAGGGAATATGAAGCTTTTTTGGAATACACAAAGAATTTACCCTTAATCACCCCACCAAGTGTCTTTGGTATGAACGAAAATGCGGATATTATTAAAGAGCAACAAGAAACAGATCTTTTATTTTCGTCACTTCTATTAACTCAGGTAATTTATTAATTCATTTTGATATGTTCTTATTTTATATCTTTTTATACTCGCACAGAATTCATTAATCATATTAAAAATGTTTATGCAAAGTAATAAAATTTTTATGAATATAATTAAAAAAATAAAATTTAAATAGAGATTTTCTTTCTTTTTCAAATGCACATTTGAATATTTTTAATTTCTTTTTATATTTTTTTTTTTTTTTTTTTGTATATCATGTGCATTATGTAGATTTCTGTATATTTAAATTTTGCATAAATGTAAAGTTTATTCATTAGTTATATTGATAATTTAATATTATAATTTGTATATGGCAATCTTATTCAGGATCGTTTGGTATGTATTATTATTATACAATAAGTACAAATAAATTACGCGAAAATCATACTTATATTTAAGATTTTTATAATTTTCTATTATTTTTATTTTTTTTATAAATATAATTTTATAAATATTATTATTTTTATAAATACGCCTTTATTTCCTTGTATCTTTGCTACATTAGGATCTCTGGCAATTAAAACAGGTTAGTAAATTCATACTGTTCAGATACACATTACAAAAAATTTATGATAATATTTCTTCATATAAAAATGTTTGAATCATAATGAAAGTAAAATTCAATTGAATTCTATACTACTTTTTATCTCTTTAGGAAAGAATTAAAACTGGAACAGGAGAAGACATTAATAATGAAATAGTACTTAGAATGGCGAATGATATTTTAAAAAAATTACCGGAAGATTTTAATCTTGCAGCAGCTCTCAGAAGATATCCAATGTCTTATAAACAAAGTATGAATACTGTATTAGTCCAAGAAATGGGAAGATTTAATAAACTTCTTGGCTATATAAGAATGAGCTTAGAAAATATCATAAAAGCTATAAAAGGTTTCTGTGATTTTGTCAAAATTTCCATGTATATTATATTTTTAGCCAATTCATATTCTCATTTATTTATATGTATACATAGGTCTTGTCATCATGTCATTTGAATTAGAAGATGTTTATGACGCAATTTTAACTAACAAAATACCTTGTTTATGGAAACAATATTCATATCCATCCTTAAAACCACTTGGTAGTTACGTACTTGATTTATTAAATCGCATAATTTTTCTTGAAGTAAGATATTATGTTTTCTGAATTTATTATTATAATTAGTGATTAATTATTTAAATTAGAATCCATTCTATCGATTTCAATTATTAAAATGTATTAGAAGAATATTAGAAACAATAATTCTTTTAAGTATATATATATATATATATATATATATATATATTTACATAAAGTATCGCTCGAACATTTTGAATATCTTACTTATTATTGATAAAAGAATTACTCTTATTAAGAGAAAAATATCAGAAAAAATATTATTTTATTCAAAAATATAAAATCTGCAATTCGAAATATTTGAATGCTTATTTCAATAAGAGAAAAAATAACAAGTGTAAATCATGAGATAGAATACCAAAACAAACAATATATACGTGCATGCAATCATCATATTAATAAATGCATATTCATGTTTTTGCATTTTATTTAATTATTCTTATTTTTTCAGAATTAATTGCATTTATATATGATGTATTATTACATTCATTTCTCTCTAATATTTAACAATTAATATTAAAATATTTATAAATGTTGTTCATGAGCACTTATTGCTCACGAGATTTATAAAGCTTATTCGGAGAAATTCTTCATAGAAATTCCTTTCTATTATTATAGCTCGCAGACTTCTATTAAGTCTAAATAAAAGTTGACGTTATCTGAGAAGACTGTCGTTTTTGAGAATTTAATCGACACTTATAATTCTTTTTGACACATTTCAACCTGTCTCAAGCGGAACCCGATCCCAAGGATGACATACTTTAGATACGGCTGACCCAACGGCAACATCATTCTAGTTCGAGTCTAATCCTTTTTAACTTAGGAGTATTGCGAGTTAGGCACTAACCGATGTTATTGGTTATTATTGTGGCCCACCGAGAAACTGAGATCTTCCCAATTGAACTAGAAAGGGATTTTCTAAGGGCACGAGTTTCATTGATGAAGATTTTTATGGTGAACATATCGCTAGCTGACCGCTAGATACGACAATAGTTTCTTTGTAATTACACATCATGCTCTGACCATCGGACACGATTATCTGCTATGAGAAATTCTGCTTTCTTATAGACACGCGTACTGTACATGTAATCGCTTATAAATTTCACTTATCTTTAAGAAATATAATTAACAGCACTAGCTTTTTTCACACACACATCTCAGTCGAAAAAGCATTTAATACATATATATATGCACTTAAATACACTACAATATTGCGAATGCGAACAAATGTTATATTTATAATATGTTATAAAATAAGAATGAGATTTATGCACGCAAAAATTTACTTATATTCACATACATTTATATTTTTACATCAATAAGTTTTTATCAATATATACGTATAATTTTCATGAATATTGAAATTTCATTTACATATCTTATTATTTGTCTCTTCTTATTCAAAATAATATGTATTAAAAAATGTATTTAGAAAATTTAAAAAGTTAAATAGTAATCATTCATGAAATTAGAATATTAAATTTGAGAAATTGAATGAAATTGTAATCAATGGAATAGATTCTAATATAATTAATTACAAATTATTGCAAAAAATTTGAATTATTTTAATAATTTTTAATAATTTTAATTATCAATTTTAAAAATATAAATTATATACATATATAATATTATAAATAATAATAATATAATAATAATAATATATATAAAATTTATTGTAGGAATGGTATGAAAAAGGACCACCAGTTGTTTTTTGGATGTCGGGATTCTTTTTTACTCAAGCATTTCTAACAGGAAGTAGACAAAATTATGCTAGAAAATATCAAATTCCTATAGATCTTTTGGTTTTTGATTATTTCGTATTAAAATATGAAAGAGCACCCACAGTTCCTCCTGATGATGGAGTATACATATACGGATTATTTTTAGATGGCGCTAGATTTAATAAAGAAGAAATGATTTTAGATGAAAGTTTTCCAAAAGTACTTTACGAACCTATGCTTCCTGTACGTATTTATATAATATATTTTTTTAATATATCTGTTATATTCTTCATTTGTTCATTTTTTATTATTTTTCATTGTGTTTCACGTTTTATAATTTATTGTTATTATCGTTCTAGATGTGGTTTATACCTATAAAAAAAGAAGATATAAAAGAAAGAGCAATATATTCGTGTCCTGTATATAAAACTTCTGAAAGACGAGGAGTTTTATCCACTACCGGACATTCAACAAATTTTGTTATCGCTGTATCTTTACCTACATTAAAATCATCAGAACATTGGATTTTGAGAGGAGTCGCGCTACTTTGTCAACTCTCTGAATAAATTTTTTATTTTTTTTCTTAGATTTTTCTTAATTTTTAAAAAAAAAAATAAGTAAATTTCTAATTTAAAAAAAAAATATTTAAATTTTAAAATAAAATAAAAAAATTAAAAATGTTTATTATGAATATAAATTATATATACATTACAAATATTTAAAAAATAAAAATTGTACGTATAAAATTATTAAATTATTTTTGTAATTCCATTTTTATATATGTAAGTATATGTATATATAATATTTTAAATATATAAAATATAAATATAAAATATAAACATAAAATCTGAAGAAAATGAATAAAGATTCAAATATATATTATATGTTGAATATCTTACTCAAGCATAAAATTTGAAATCTAATAATATAAAATTAATAGAATTAAATATTTTAAATTCTTCTATTGGTACTCTATGATCAGATGACAAATGATATATACATACATATATATATATATATATATATACACATACATATACATACACACAAATACAAATATACTTAAGTGTTGCATCGTATTGAGAAAATCCATTTAAAGATGGCTGCTAATCGAGCAAGATACTGCCGTGTGATGTCACTTTCGGATAGCATTTTGACGTTGTAGCTTACAAAAATTTCTTGAAAACGATTAGCCAAAGTTAACAAAATCAATTTATCCAATAAAAAAATCAATTTAACAAAGGATGATCTAATATTTGATTGAAAAAATGAATTGTCATCAAATATTAAGTGGAGCTTGCAATGCAGGTGATCGGTGCTACGCTGTAGGTTCTGTCGAAGGAATTTCTTTTACTGTAAGTAATTTTTGATTTAATTGACTTTTTTCATTATTGATTCGGTTTTGATATTAACCATTTATTAACATATGTGATTATTATATTTTATTATATTTTATGTTCATATCGTTCAATATATTTCATATTCTAAAAAATTTGTGAAACATTTTCAAATTTTCAAGTTTATATGTAATTAAATTAATATACTTTGTATTAAATTATTATTAATTTGTTGTATAATTTTAATTGTTAATGATTATGAATATAATTATAGAATTTTTATTATTTTCATATAAAATCAAATATTTTTTAATATTTATTTTATATATTTTTATACAAATGATTTTATATGCAATATAATTATCAATATTATTATTAAATATTTATAAACTTTCTTTAATACTATAAAAGAATGAATTATTGCAGGCATATGCAGCTGGTTGTAATATAGTAATTTTGGCCAGTAATTTCGAAAGAGTTCAAATAATACCTGGAGCTGTACATAACTACATAAGAATCAGTTGTTTGGATTGCAGTACTGACACAGGAAAAATAGCTGCAGCTTATGAAAATCAAGTTTGCATTTTTGAGCCTACTCCTCTTATTCATAGTACATGCTCTCATGTATGTATTTTTTATTTTGTCACATTTAATTTTAATAATTATCCTTATATATTTTATTATTTTATATACTAATTTTTTTTATATAACTTATAGCAGTTAGAATATAGATGGGTTCAAACTGGTAGTCTAACAACAGAATCAAATATTAGTTCATTATCATGGAATTTAGAAGGAACAAGATTATTAACTGGTGGAGAACTTTTACAATTGTGGCATCAAAATATAACCCCATTTCAAGAAGAACATAGTAAGCCTTTCTTTTTAATTATATTTAATTTATATTTAATAATTATCAGTAATAAAAGTAATAATCAGTAATTCTTTTAATTTTATTTATTGATTGTATATAATATATTTTTGTGTTTTATCACAATAATAAAATTATGTATAGTGATGAAGATAAGTATATTACGGCCTCAAGAAAGTATTATAACTAGCCATGAAGAAAATACTTCAAATATTCTACAAGACCGTGAGTTTTGTTATTTAGGAAAAGTATATACAGATGTGAAAAATAATGTTTGAATTTAATTTTCATAAGCTTTGATTTTGCAAAATTATTTAACAAATAGCATTATATTTTAAATATATATTCTAAAATTAAAATTTATCACTTTGCTCTTTTATACACAATAATTTAAAAAAAAATTGCTTTTTGCAATCCAGTATGTTCTAAACACTCTAGCTTGATGCTGTTACACCTTCATGCTATAATATAGTAAAAAGCCTTAAAATATTATTTTCCTTATATTCCAATATTTAAAAGAGAAAAAAATTATCTGATATATTTATTTATTTTGTATTTTTTAAAATTAAATAAACATATATAATCATATAAATAAAATAAAATCAATTTTTTTTCAGCTGGTACAGTTACTTTTTCAATTGGAGATGCTGAAAGTCCAGCCCCTGGTGATTCCAATAGTGGAAATGAACCTGGAGCATGGAATTGTGTTTGGAAATGTCGTACAGCTACACCAGTACATCTTATGAGTTTTAGTCCAGATGGTACATTATTCGCAACAACTGGATTTAATGATAGATTAGTAAAAATATGGTTTGAAAACAAACAATGTAAGATTTTTATATGCGTAACAAAAATAAAATACTTTAATTTTATAAATTAACTTAACAATGATTCTAATACAAATATATTTAAAATTATTCAGTGTTTTCTACAAGAAATATAGATCATACAAATGTCACTCAATCTATGGGTAATGACAGTTATAGTTTTGTTTATGTTGCTCATCCTCGTGCAGTAACACATTTATCTTGGCGTAAAACTAGTAAATATATGCCAAAGTATGTAAAAAAAATTTTTACATTAATTTACATTAACTAATTATTGTTTAATTAATTGTTGCAGTTGAATTAATACAGGATTTGATTTTCTTCTAGAGGATCTGTTTCCAATATGCTGGTTACATCTTGTAGAGATAATATTTGTCGAGTATGGGCAGAAACTATACCTCCCGAAGTAGAAGGCTTAGCAAATATGAGTCAATTTGAAGGTTCTGATAGACATGGTCATCATGGAAAACATAGACATCATAACATGCACAAACATCGATTCATGCAACGTCTCAAACATATGAAGTGCGTGAAATATCAAAGTTATATTTATATTTTATTCATAAAATGGGACATATACTTTTTGTAGGACTTGTTTTCATATCCGTCGCCATGCAAAACAGCAACATCAAGCAGGTCATACAGCACCAACTTTACCAACTTTACCATCAACATATTCAGTTCATGATTTCCACAATAATTATCAAGGAACAAGTCACTATCCAGGAATGCATTTTCATTTAGCAGCAAGTATTAATGCCGAAACTGGTATGATGATTATATATAATCATATTATATTAGATTAACAATCATGTCAATAATATTTGTTTCTACTATAGATATACCATTAGTACCAAGCTTAATCACAGGCGATCCTGAAAGAGAACCAAATTTTATTTTACATTGGTTAAACAATAAGGAAATGCATTTTACAATGCAGGCAGAAAGTATTTTACAAGAACTTACTCGTAAAGTGGTAGAAAAAGAAGAAGGATTGCATCAACAAGATGTAGATCATATGGAACATGATTCTGAAGAAGAAGGTTTATCCAGTATGTTTTCCATATTTAATATATATTTTACATTTCACAAAAATATCAAATAATTCAATAATTGCGTATAATTATAGAAAAAGGAGTAAGATTACAACCCATTCAAAAGACGAGTGGTACAATTCGATCGATGAGTCAAGAAGATCATAGTAGCGACGAACATCATACAACTCATACAATTTCATCGCATCATAGTTTACCACATAGTGCACATTCTCACCAAAGCCTCAGGTATAATATTCTATATAAATATCCAAAAATATTTTTTCTATTATGTATGTATTATGTATTTAATTATATTATTATATCAAAACTCATTGATTTACAAGAGAAACTTCCAAATTTCTTTTTTCTCTTTTTCTTACAGCAATACTACATCCATTAATTCAATTGCGACAGATGTAACGGCCTCAATAAATCATGCTCCAGATTCTTTAGATACAAAAATAGAAACCTTATTGCGCGATTGGCATCATAATCCAGATTTACTCTTTTCAATCCATCCAATAGATGGAAGTTTTTTAATTTGGCATATTGAATGGTTAGATGAGTATCATCCAGGATCATTTCGACAAGCACAAATATCATTTTCTACACGAATACCTAATGCATTTCCTCTTGGCGATGCTTCTACAATGAGTCATAGCGTATCAATGTATTCGCACAATACTGGCGGTCCATTATTAAATATACGAGAAGTAGCAAAATCATCCACAAAACCATCAAACGAAACTACTGATATTGCGACACCATTACCGAGTTTAATTGAACAAGATGAAGAACAATCAACATTAACATCAAAAGCAGGCCAGGAACTCTTAAAAAATATTGAAAATTCGTCTGATCCAAATCAAAATATCATAAAAGAAAAAGACGGTCATTTAGAAAGTGGAAAAACAAATCAAGAAACGGTTAATGATTTATTGACTCACCCAAGTCCAATTGTATCTATGGTGTCAAAGCATTCAAATGGAACCTTAAATTTATGGCAATTAACATTTGCTGATAAAACAAAATTTTCACAAGTGTTAAGTATTGGACATGCGTCAAGAGCTTCAGGACATCGATTTCGAGTGAACGATATTACTTGTCATCCAGTATTGCCTTTATTAGTAACAACATCGCATCACAATATACCAGAATCTGGATCTCAATGTCGAAATGCTGATTCAAATGAAAATGTTATTAATAAATCAGATTCTTGTAAAACAACTTTAAAAGATATCTCATCTACTGGTTTCTGTAGTGAATTAATATTATGGCGTGTAGACACAGTTGGACCTTTATCAAAGAGCGGTGGAGTTTCCGAATTAGCACGTATTAATTCCCCTGAAATCTCAGCTTTCTGTAATGTAGCATGGATTCCAACCCTTTTACCAAGTACTACCTTAGGTAATTTATCAAATTCTCCAAGTGCATGTTTCGTTGCTAGTGATGGCGAATGTTTAAGAGTATATCAAGCTGTTATCGATGCTAGAACATTATTGGCAGAAGTATCAATTAGTGAAAGACGAAGTAGAATGATGGATTCTATGGCAAGCCTTTCAACAGACATGTCATCAGATGATGGTGTAAGACAATCAATCCATGATAGGATAAAGATAGTATCTCAACAATCTACAGCTAGACCAGGTTGCGTTATACAATTGGATGCTATTGCTGATGCTACACATGATTGGCAAAATACACAATTTTTACATGTATTTCAAGAACAACTAATTACTGGAGATAGAAATGACGAAAAACAAACAGGAATAGATACATCAATAAATGATTTAGGTTTAATGGAATCTACTTTGGATGCTATGGTTGATTTACAGCAATCTGCAATTTTCGAAGAGCCATTCTACATAGTAGTTTTAGAGAGAACACAACAAGGTACAACAGTACATATGTGGCGTTTAGTGATTGCTTCTCAACCTGAGACTACTGGTTTATCAGAATCGATGATGTATGTTCCGGATTCTCATTTAGTACAAGATGAAGATGAAGAGGGAACACCTGGACGTTATAATCATCCGGAAGGTAAAAGATCTCGAAGGCCAAGTCAATCTCGTCGTGACAGTCAAAGTGAATTGGATATGTTTTTGCAAAGGCGACCTCAAAATAGTCATGTTCTTATTACTACTACAAAAGTATGTACTCAAGAATTACCATTACCAGATAGTGTTGAAGTAATACATGCAGCACCAGCAGCTGGACATTTAAGCAGCTCTTCCATTTATCCTGCTTGTTTTGCACCATATATCGTTGTAACAGCATGTAGCGATAGTACTATACGCTTTTGGAAATGTAAAGTGACAAAAACTCAATCAAACACCAAATTACATTATGAATGGTGCGAATGGGAAATGATACGAAAAGATCAAGAATCAACTATTGACATTACCGGACAACCATTAAATATAAGTGCTGCATATAGTGGACGTATCGCATGTGCGTATAAATATGGAAAATCGTTTACACGTCCTACTAAAAATGATCCCGATTCTCGATACGTAAATCTATGCGTTGCTATATATGAATGCGAAAGTACTGGTGGAAGTGAATGGATTCTAGAAGATACCATCCATTTAAAGAATATACATTTACCGAGAATTCCTGTTGATCAGCATTTGGATTTAAGCTATCTTTATGATAGCAAATTTTTACAAAAGAAACAGAGACTTACTCAAGTTTTACAAACTCTTAGTCACGAGGATGTAAGATCATCGAGAAATGGAGAAAATGGAGAAAGTACGAAACCAAATGCAGGTTTATTGGCTGTTCCATCATTCAGCACGCTTCAATCATTGCGAAAATCGATTATAGAAAATGGTAATACTTGTCCACTTACGCAAAAACATTTAGTTCAATTAGATTGGGTGTCCAAAGAAGATGGTTCTCATATATTGACCGTTGCCGTTGGATCGAAAATTATGCTTTTCACGCCTGTATGTTCAGATCTTGCACAAGCAAATATGAAAGCAATGAAAGAATCACAAAGCAATAACCGACCGATATTACGGAAAGCTTCATCATTGGCACAGCCTCAATTCGTTGACGAAATTCGATGGATGAAATTACGAAAAATTGAGTTAACCACAGCAGATGGCCTACCTCCATTGCCGATGCAAATATCTTGGGTAAGGGATGGCATTTTAGTGGTTGGCATGGATTCGGAGATGCATGTTTACTCACAATGGAAGCCAAATCCGAAAAAAGATTGTTTTCATTCAAATTTACAACATCAAGAATCGGATGAATTTCAAGCTAGTCGAAATTTACGGGATGAGGATCTGCGAACGTTAGCACACGAAACATCACAGAGACGATTAGCAAATGTATCTTCCATGCCTCATCTTTCTCGAGTTAGCAGTATTAATTTAACAATGCTTGACGCTAAAAAGAAACGTGGAATACAAAATGAAAATTTAAGTTTTGACTACATGCCGGATTATGGTTTATTCGAGGCATCGAGAATCGCTTGTCCCGTTTTACCCCAATATCATCCAAAACAATTAATGGAATTGCTAAATTCTGGTAAAATTCGATGGGTAAAAGCTATATTGGCACATCTTGTCCGATGTATAGGAAGTTCTTGTTCTTTAAGAGCTGATGATGAGAATTTAGTGAAACAACGTGGCGGTGGATGGTCGCGTTCTAGAACAATGTCAGTTAGTTACGTAGGTACAACATCACCTCTAGAACCAAGAGGTTCAACTACACAGATACCAGAAGAACTTACATTAGATTATGCAGAGATAACTTCAATATCTCCATTGCCTCTTTGGACTTTATTGATCGCAGACAAAGAAACAAATGTACCGCTTCAACACAAAACTGAAGACAAACAAGATTACAATGAATTATTTGATAGTAATTTGGACGAAGGTGAGTCACTAGATGACATGTTAGAAGAGGATTATGATTGTTCACGACAAAAAGATAGGCGTTCATCAGTGCCGGAAAGACAAGGAATATCTCATTTCGGACCAAGACAAGGAAGATTATTATCACGATTATTAACACATACTCATTTGCCCGGTTTATCAAGTCTTGATCAGATGCATTTGCTTGCTTTAGCTGATACCGTTTCCACTTGTAATGTAGATTTTGCGGAAAGATTTGCAATAGATGCTGCAAAGAATGCAATTGCGAAAGAAAATTTGACTGGTATTCCTGATGGTGAAACAGTCTCAACTGATTCGTTAGACGATTGTGGCCTTCGATTTTTATTGGCCATGAAGCATTACAATTATTTGATTCGTTGTCTCCCATTAGCACAAAGAGCACAGTTTCAAAAACAAGGTATTTCATCGAATAATCTTGTTTGGGCGTTTCATTCCGAATCTGAAGAAGAATTATTAGGTTTAATACCTTCTTATGCAAAAGGACAACCTAAATGGAGCATTTTAAAAGAACTTGGTATAGGTTGGTGGATTAGAAATAACACTATATTGAAAAGATGTGTTGAAAAAATTGCCAAAGCAGCATATCAACAAAAACAAGATCCTCTCGATTCCGCACTTTATTATTTGGCTATGAAAAAGAAAAATCTCGTTTGGGGATTGTTTAGAAATAAACGGGATGAAAGAATGACAACTTTCTTTGCAAATAATTTTACAGAAGATCGTTGGAGAAAAGCTGCTTTGAAAAATGCATTTGCTCTGCTTGGTAAACAAAGATTTGAACATGCTGCAGCATTTTTCTTATTAGCAAATGCACTCAAAGATGCTATCGACGTATGTTTAAATAAATTGAACGATATACAATTAGCAATGGTTATTGCTAGACTTTATGATGATGATACTAATTCTCCGAATTTGAGAAGATTGCTCTATGAAGAAATTTTAGGTTGTGATAAAGATGGACAAAATCAAGATATTAACAAAGTTCATCCAGATCCATTTTTACGTAGTATGGCTCTTTGGATTCTTAAAGATTATGCAGGATCACTGAATACTTTGTTGATAACAAATGTTGGAACTTTACATCCACAGTATAATGATGAATCTGATAAACCAGAAGGTGCAACAGGTAATAAAATATATCTACTAACTTATTTCTTTTTCTTTATTTTATTTTCATTCTTTCTCTTTATCTTTTTTTGTAAAAAATTCAAGTAATTATATAATTGATATATTAATTTTTTTCTAAAAAAATATTCATTATATTTATATTGTTATCATTTATTTTTTTATTTCAGCAAATCCAAATGTTTTCAATTTTTATGTTTATCTTCGAACACATCCATTACTGATCAGACAATATATTGCATCTACTGCTCAAGATAAGAAAAAAGGTCATTCAGTAGTCATATCTGGGTTCAGTTATGGTACAGATATAAAATCACAACCTGACAAACAATTAACTTTAGAAGATAGTATTACACCTTTGGAAAGACAACTGTACTTTACAACAGCACACGCACATTTTAAGGCAGGATGTCCTGCTCTTGCTCTTGAGGTTTTATCTAAGTTACCTAATAAAGTGATGGAGACAAATTGCGAAGATTCTCCTAGTATGTAACTCATATTTTTGCAATTTTTTTGAATACCAAAATTTATGAATACCATGGATTTTTTAGGTCTGTTAAATAGTCCAAGTAAATCGAGAACACAAGATTTCCAAATAGATACTGGAATTATTAGTTGGGATGATAATGCAAAAAAAATCAATGATGGTGGAGGTAAAATTTTTTAATTCTCTATAATTTTTTTCTCATTTAGATAGATAAGAAAAAAAAGTTTATCTAACTTATTTCTAATACTTTAGATTTTGATTGGTCTCAACCTGTGACACGTCAAACCGAGGATGAATTAGTATTAAATTGGGATGATAATGATGAGATTGAAAACGATGACGGTGATAGTCCGCCTTTAAGTATGAAACTAGATAAAAAAGAAACTATTGATGGTAACTAATATAATTTATTTATTTACTTTTTTGATTTATTTTTAACAGAATGATTTAGTGATATTTATATTTCAAACTTTTTCAGATAAACTCATTAAATCATCAGGACAATTAGATATTATGGCACAACAATTAAAATTTGTAGCATGTTTAAAAATTTTAATGGAAGAATTATCAACGTTAGCAACGGGTTTCGAAGTAGATGGAGGTCAACTTCGATACCAACTATATGTATGGCTCGAACGAGAAGTAGATGCTCTTAGACAGCTTTGTAATTATAGCGTCAGTTCGGACGGAGATGCAAACAATGTCTCAGAATGTAAGAAAAAGCTTATTAACTTTTGATAACATATTACATGATTTTTGATAATATTGATTTAATTCATATTTCATATTTTAAAATGATAAAATAATTATATTTTCAGACGAAGGGGGTATGGTGGATGATATACAACCATGTAAGCCTGGTGAACAGCCAACTTTACATGAAATATTGATGGCCGAAAAATTAGATTTCGAAGCTAAGGTACAACGAGCTGCTAAAAGAAAAAAATGGTTAAAAGGTATTCCATCATGTATTTATATATATATATATATATATTCCCAAAACTTAAGTTTTTTTTATCAAAACCTTATATTTAAATATAAGTTAGTTTTAATAAAATCACATGCATGGCTAATATGATATATTATATCATATCATATTGTATGTATTTATAGCAAACGAAACATTATTACGAACATTATTATCCTACTGCTCTTTGCATGGAGCATCTGGTGGTGGTTTAGCATCTGTAAGAATGGAACTTGTTCTTTTATTACAAGAATTACAGCAAGAAAAAACTCAACAACAATTACTCAGCCCTCTTCCATTTCCAACTACTCTTCCTCTTCTAAGTGCTAGTGTAGCATGCAATAAAACTGTTGTGGCAGATCCTGTCAGACATTTGCAAGTTAGTATAATATAATGACAAATTAAAGACAAAAAAAATTTTTCAATAAATCTGATATTAAATTTTTTTTTGCAGTCTCTAGCTCATGATATGTTACAAACATTGGTTGAATTACGTAATCCACCAATGCCTTCAAGAAATACACATTATTGCGAAGTATTTATAATGAGAGATTTAGCGGTGGCTTTAAGTGCTTGTATTTATCAATCACTTTGTGATTCTGATACTTTTGTTACGAAACATCAACAGCCAGATAGGTAAATTTAATAAATCATAAAATTCATAAGAAAATCTTAAAATTATATTTAATCATAAAATCGATTTTATCTTTTGTCTTTTTTCTTTTGTAAAGTTTTCCAGCATTTGCAGAAATAGAAACATTTTCCGGTGGACATTTAGTAGCATCAAATCGATTTCATCGGAGATATTCAACGGATGATGGTGTATGCATTACTACATCTCCTTCTAAATGGCCAGGTGTAACTAATTTGCGAGCATTGTTAGCTCGTGAAAAAGATGAGGATACGCCAAAATTGAATATTCTTCTTTGCGAAGCTTTCGTAGCAACTTATATGAGCTTATTTGTTTATGCATTGTGGAGTTGCGATAGTCATATACTTTATAGACTCGTAGGTCAACATTTTGGTAACAACACTTGGTCCTGTTTATTTGGAGGTGGAGTCAAAAAATTGTTGCGTGTAGCAAGCACAAGTGGTCAGGTATAGTTCCGTTTATTTATTTTTTTCTTTTTTATGCTATATTAATATATTTGTATTTTATATAAATTACACTATTTGTATTTTATATAAATTAAATTCTATATAATTTATCAAATATTATTAATGTTTTTATTATATTTTGTATTTATACGTTTTTAATCATTTGTGTAAATTTCTTTAATTCGTGAATCTTTACATTCTATAGAAACGAAATTAACCAAAAATATTAAAATATAATTTTAAATAATATTAACTCTTTAAATATATATGTACAATCTAAATTTAATTTAGACGAGTGGAGTAGTAGGAGCGATAGAAAGAAGTGATAGTACAAATGAAGCACAAAGTACTGCAGGAACTGTATGGAATACTATGACGTCGTTAACTAAACAACGTGTAAAATTAAATATGAAATTATTGGGACAATTTACTGGTCAACAACCAAATATGAAAGAAGATAAACCCACGTACAGAGAACAATTTGTTTCTCCTCAAATGAGCATGATATCATACTTTTTAATGAAAGTAAGTTATTTAATATAAATAATAGTTATTTCCCAATATTAATTTTAATTTAACAATTGAAATTTTTATCTATTTAATAGCCACAAATAGATAGAGAATATGCAGATGAAATCGATTACGATTCTTCTGATTCCGCAGTGTCAGATTTAGATTCTTCTGAAGACGAGGAAGATGTATTCGACACCAATTCAAAACCAAAGAATAAACCAAAGGACAACATTGAACATATAAATCCAAATTCATACAGTTGGTGTGTCATGAGATTAGCTATAGTCAAAATATTGCAACAACAACTTCAGGAGTTTTTAAATGTTGCTGGTATAGAAATGCAAGGTATTTTATTTTAATATTTGATAGAATCATCAATGAAAAATATTTTATAATAAAAATATTTTATAAAAAAATATTTTATATATTATAAAATTTAATTTATCTTTTTTTTTTCTTTATATTAGAATTACCTGTGAACAGTCCTCTAATTCATGGAACGTTAGCTGTCGTAGCACAATGGCAAGAAACATTGCGTGAAGAATTGGACAACAGAGGGCCACCAATTAATTACATTCCTGGTTGTGCACCAGATCCAACGCCTACCCCGGGAAAGCCAGCGATTCATAAATATCGATCTTTACTTGAAAAAAGCAATACTCCTTTCAAGTAAGATTGTAAATCAAGAAACTTAGAAATCTAATTGGAATCAACAGTTTGAATTGAAACGATGATAATTTATGAATGTTTTATTCTTTATATTTAGTACACGTTTGGCATCAGCGGCTCCTGCTAATCGATTGTGGTGTTATTTAGTTCGACAAGAACCAGTACAAGACATTTTTATTCGAGCTGTATTCGGCAAACGTAGATCTTTATCGTCGATTTTGGAGAACAATCAAACAACAATGGATAATTTGAATCGTGGAACTGTAGATGACAAAGGTAGCGATAGCGGAACTACCAGTTTACCAGAACCTGTTCGAATTATTCACAAAGAACAAGATAGCATTAGTGCCTTTTGCCTAAATCAGGTTTGATCAATATTTATATTCTATTTTATTGAAATGATTTGATTGAATAAAAATTGCTTACCACTCATCAATAATCTAGGTAAATCCAGGTTTAATGGCCTTGGCAACTCCTCGAGAAGTACAAGAAATGAATATATCATTATTACTCGAACTCCCATCCTGGTTAGAAGATGAATGTGAATTCGATATTATAAATTTGAATAAACAACCAGAACCAGAACCAGTACAACCAACTAGTTTCTTAGTTATTCAGGTTAGTTAGTTTAATTATTAAACATATATATATATATATATTTTGATTATGAAAATCATACATAATAATATGAAATATTATTATAATCTTGCAAAAATTTTTGTTCTCTTCTTCATCTTCACCATTTGCTTTTTTTTTCTCTTTTTTTATAATAATATATGTAACATAATTTTAATATGCATGTTATTATAGACAGCAGCAGATAGACCGTTACTCGCTCAAAGTCCTCAAACAAATAGTCCTCAACCTCAATCCGGTATCGCGAGTCAAAGTGGAAGAGGAGCAAGTGTGGTAAGTTTCCTTCAAGATTACAATTAATTATAGAAAATCTAACTCGTATATTTAAATATCTAGCATTGTACAGTCATATGTTTGTCTTCTAAAACATTTTACATGTGCTATATCCCTTGGATTTAACCCAGATATTTCTGATCTATTATTATTCAATGTTTTTTTTTTTTTCATATGTATATATTCATATATTATTAAAATAAGAAAAAAATGAAAAAAACATATTTCAGGAATATTTGGGTTAAAAAAATTATATAATATAAATAACAAGTAGCATAACATTAAATTTGATAAAATTAAACATATGATTTACTTGTTTTTTTATTTACTTTTAATTTTTTTATTTTATTTTATTTTTTTTATTTTTTCATTTATCTGATTCTTATAAAAATGCTTTGCAATTTGTTAAATAATATTTATTAAATAGAAAATTCAAATCTCTAATTGAAAATAAAATTTTACATTTCTTTTTATTTTGTTGCCAAATTGTTAATATTTTCAATGTAGCATATTTTTAGGATTAAAGAAAAATTAACTTATATTTTTCTTAACATTATTTTCTTTATTTCTATATTTATAAATCAATGATTAAATTTATAAATGTGTTTAACAATTATATTATTTATTAATTATGAACGTACATTAAGTTTAAATATTTTAATCTATTCATTTACTTATAAATTTATGTTGTTAATACTTTCTAATAATATTATAAATTGTCATAAAAAGGAGAATAAATTTAATATTATTATATTATTTATATCCTTAACATTATTGACAAATAATATTAACATTTTTAACATTATCAAAGTTATTAATTTGATCTGAATTTTGATCGAGTGTGAATTTTGAGATGTGTAACCCAAATAGATTCAAGTTGTAATTTTAGGCGTCGAAACTATAATGGGTATACATATAAGTAGTTCTTATTCCCTATTCTTTAAAAGATTCAAAGGAAGTTATTGTTGCATGCATATGTAAACAAGTTTGCACACTACAAATCACTTTTTTTAAAAAAACACACGGTTCGAGCACGGTTATTTTGAGGCTTATTTCTTACGAAAAATCATCTATTGTGAAAAAAATTTGAAAGTTAAAATAAGAATTATATAGAAAACAAATAAAATATATAAACTTGAAATTGAATTATTCAAAATTAATTAGAGGAAAATAATAAGAGAAAAATAAGAGATCGTAAGAAGAAAGTCTTGATGGCCGTACATGTGTTGAGTGTCGAGTAGTCGACGCATTGGGTCGCGTCAAAGTAGCACATCTGGTGACGGAAACAATGTTCCTTGTTCAATGCTTGCCTAACATCTAACTTGGTTTGCGTCTGACTGACGTTACTGACCTGGTGGCTCGTTCGTTCGCTCAGATGAAGGGGATGCCTGCTTTCCCTGGCTCCCACGACCTGCGTTTCTGTCAATTTGTTGCCGATAGGAGCAAACACTTATTGCAACCGGTGAGATTAACTTCTAACAGACCCTAGCCTGTATATCCTAGTATCCTTAGAACCAATTTTTAATTCCAATTTCCTCTTTTTTTATTTTTTTTTAATTTTTTATTTTATTTTATTTTATTTTTATTTCATTTTATTCTATTTTGTACTTTATTTTATTTTATTTCGTTTTCTTTATTATTTTTTGTATATATATATATATATATTGTTAATGCTCTATTTCGTAATATCCTAAGCATATATATATATATATTATAAATATTAATAATATATTGACTTTAATATTCTTTTAATATAATTCTTTTATATTATTAACGAAAGTATTAATGGTTTATAGATCTAAGAAAGTAATTAGCAACATAGAATTAAAGTAAAAATTATACATATATGTGAAAAATTTCCTTCATGATACAATTGAGCATTAATTTAATTAATATTTAATGTTGTTACGAAAATACAGTATATTTATTTTTTACTACAATTTTTTCAATTCAAAAATTCTAATTTAGAATATTACATGACAATTGATAAAAAGATAATTTATTCAATGTATGTGATAAAAAAAATTAATCAGTTATTTTCAGATACGTTACATGTATTATTATATCTAATATATCATTAAAAATTAATGAAATTATCGCTTCTAAATTTTACGAATGAGCAACCGTTTAGTGCTATATAAACAAATTGATATGATAGATATGATATATTAATATGTTTCATATATTTTTAATATCGTGTTTTTTTTTTATTAATATTTATTATTATTACTATGGTTGCTATTAAATTTTTACCTTACGTTATTATCATTTTCGTCGTCATCGTCATCGTTGTTATCATCGCCGTGATCGTCGTTATAAGCATTATCATCATCATCATCATTATTACATCATCATCATTATCATCATCATTATCATCATCATTATTTCCATGAACATTATACCATCATCACTATCTTCACCAACACCAACACCACAATCATCGTCATTATCATTATCAATTATTTTACAGTAAATAAAAAAGTTTTCTGTATATTATAACTGCTATACTTTAATTCGATTTTCACTTTATTGAAGTTTAATATTTTGTACATCTTTAAAAAAAGTAAATTTTACTTCTGTAGAATAATGTCGATTATTAATTTATTAATTTTATGTTACCAAAATAATATTGGTAAATTTACTGTAAATAAGTTAAGTTGATCGATAAAAATGTTCAGATTCTCAAATTTTTTTTTCATAACACTGCATGTCTAATGAATGTACAAAAATTTCATTGATAAATCAATGCCCTTTGATTGCCATTGTCTTGAGTGTTGCCTCTAATTATTATGTTATTATGCTTTCCTTCAAATTAATTATTCACTTTGAACAAAAGAATCGAGCATTCTTTTTCGAATTCAAATGGGTTTGCTAGCTTTCGTTTTGCAGAATAGAATTTTTTTCTCTTTTTTTGTTAAAAATAGAAAATTATACAAAAATTATACAGTAAAAAAATAATTGGAAATCTAGTGGACCCAAATACGTATCGAGCCTATTTAGCGAGCCTATCGAGCCTAGATTAGATCAATAGATGAACGCTTTTTAAACAAGCACATTGAAAGGGAAAAAGGTATAGAATAAATAAGGAATATTTTATTAATATTATGTGTAACTCAATACGTTTTATTTCGTTAATTTGTTAATATATCTATCCAAAAAGCTATTGTCTCAAATTTTAATCTCAAATTTTAACTTCCTAATTGGCAACGAAAGAAAACAATATTAAAAAACTTGATAGCATGCGTTTATAAAACATACAACCAGGAATCAGACTAATTAATACTAAGTTATTTAATATTAAGTTTTATACATATAACTTGCATATGTATACGTATTATACATATATATATTAGCATTGAACGCCCCTCTATTTATTTATTTATTTATTTATTTTTTTTTTTTTCATTTTCTAATATATGTGCGCTAAAATTTATAGAGTTACATAGGTTAGTTCTTTTTTTTCTTTTCTAAAAAAATTTGTAACATACGTATTGTTTGTGAATAATTGTTCATTAATAATTATATAATCTCTATGTGCATAACAACATTCAAAATTTTATTTCTACAGATCCTGAAGCATAAAATCGATGGTATAAGAAGAATCTCCTCGCATCCACTTTTACCATTATGTAAGTATATTATCTATAAATTTTAATAAATTAATAATTTCAAACAGAATATAAGTACTCAATATGTAAACAAATATGTAAATAAATTTTTTTAATAAAATTTTAAACAATTAAATTATTATTGATATAGCTGGATGATAATTCTCTAATGTGTAAATGAACAGACTTGACTGGTTCTCAAGATGGTTCAGTATCTCTTTGGGAATGGGGACATCAAACAGCAGTAGCAACTCCTAGACCACCAGGCACTTTTGCCAAAGTAACACGTGTACGTTTCTCACAGCACGGAAATAAGTTTGGTGTTGCAGATTCTGATGGACATTTGAGTTTATTTCAAGTAGCTTGCAGAGAAGGAACTGCACGACCATTTTTCGTAAGAATTTTTATCTTTAATCATAACTTAATTAGTTTTTTATCTTTAGATATATATATTACAAAAATTAGATTAAATGAAAATAATTTGTTCCGTTTCTGTCACCAGAATTATCAATGTCATAGTAAGGTGACGGCCGATTTTGTCTTCCTTGGTGCTTGCAGTTTAATAGCAACTGCCGGTCATGGTTCTGAAGGACGTAATGTTGCTCTTTGGGATACTTTACTTCCACAAAATAAATCTTTAATTCAAGGTGCGTAATTTAAAGTCATTTTATTTACATATTTTTGAAACATACTGATAATTGTTATAAATTTTATATTATGTATATGATGTTTATTTACCTTAATCTTTCTATTTATTAGGTTTCACATGTCATGAACAAGGAGCTAGCTCTTTGATACTTGCACCTCAACATCAGTTATTAATTAGCGGTGGAAAAAAAGGTGATATTAATATATTCGATGTTCGACAACGACAGCAGCGACATCGATTTCAGGCTCATGAATCGGCTATCAAATGTTTAGCTCTTGATCCACATGAAGAATTTTTTGTGAGTGGAGCAGGAGATGGTGATATTAAGGTAACATATAAAATATTTATAACATATATTAATAATAAATGTTAATATTTAGTATATAATAATTCATATTAATTATTTTCCATCAGATATGGGGTTTAACCGTCCATTCTTTGCTTTATTCTTTTCCTGGAGAGCATCCGCGATCTAGTTTCTTTAAAAATATTGGACAAGTAAGTTAATTCAATAATGTATGTTATAATAAATAATAATATTAATAATTTTCTCTTAGGGTGTAACACAATTACACGTCGATTCTGCTGGTCGTTTATTTTCATGTGGTGCAGATGGATCTATGAAAGTTCGTCAGTTACCAGAACGCGATTGCGTCGTACATACTTTATACTAAAGTAACTTAAAAACATAATAACATTCTGTTAGCAAAATATTTTAACATTAAGCCCATTTGCCTATAAAACAATTACTACTAGTATAATTACCAAATATACAATTATATATTTTCCTTGTTAACTTTTTCTTAATCGTTTGAGATTGATTGTTGAATACAATGAAATACTAAACTTTAAATATCAGTATATAACAATATAGAAAAAGAAAAAAAAGAAAAATTATTATACTCATATTATAAATATGAATATATTCAAATTGTTAAGAAGATAAAATAATCACTGAAAATATTTTTTCCGCGTTCAAATGTAAATTTATTTACTATTAAAATATTGTGTTTCTTTTATTGTAAGTAGAATTAAATATTTTTATCTGTATTATGTTTCATCGAATATTATTAAACATATTTATGCGCGTCTAAGTAATTCTCATGTTATATTTTTTTGATTTTCCAACTTGGACATCATATTAATTATTATTCCTTTACATAATGTATATTTCTGTACTATAAAAGTACATAAAGTTAAAAATTAGCAAAAATTAAATAATAAGTATTAAACATATTTATATTATCTTCTTTCTACATTTACAATCTAGTATTATGTAATTGTCTCTCATAAGATACAATTGTTTCCGTATTTATTAGTTCCGTAATTCGATATTTATATTATAAAATTTTTGTTAGAGATTTTTTCTTATAAGGAAATATTTAAATGTATTATTCGATAAATGTGTAAATTGACATGAATGAAAATATAAATGAAATAGAACATTTATTATTTATCGTATTGTATCATTTGTGTACATACGATATAAAATATAAAAGAAAAAAATATAGAATTGAGTAAAAAAAAAAAAATAGTTATAAACTATTTACAACTAACTTTTGTGTATATAAAATACGTAGCATTGTCAAAACGATTATTTTATGAAATATAATTTCATTAAAAATAAGTTTCTTTATATTTGATTCTCTTTAACATGTTTTGCATTTTTAATATCAATTTATAATCATAACTTTAAAAAAACTTATCTTAATTTTCTTTTTTTTAATTTATTAATTTATATTTTCTCTTTTTTGACTCTCTTTTTAAATTTTTATACTTATTTTTTTATCAGATATTGGCATTTTTTTTCGATATTTATTTTATTTTATTTCGATTTTTTTTAGGATAAGGATTTATGACTAATCTATTTATCCTCCATTTTATGTGTTACTATAACTTGAATTCATGTATTCTATTTATATAAATAAAAAATAAAATTACAGATTAGTAAATGAAACAAAAAGTATATAAGTATATATTTTAATCATGAAATATTTTTATAATTGAATTAATTAATTTAAAAGCTTAGATAATTTATCTATTATAATAGAATGAATGTTTATATTTCGATATAAATAATATATAAATAATGTAATTTAAGGTCGACAACGTTCCAAAAATCGTGGATAAAGACATACTTCGCGTATGTGATATCTATTAAGAAGCCAACATAAAAATCTTTCAAGACCTAATCCGAATCCTCCATGGGGGCAAGTTCCATATTTTCGCTAAAAAAAGATTGAATGAAAAATTAATTCATATATTTATCATATATGAAAATTGATATTTACCTGATCGCTATACCAATAATATGGTTTTGGATCAATATTTGCGTTAGAATAGCCTTCCAATAATTCATCATAATTCCATATACGCATCGAACCCCCAATTATTTCACCAACATTCGGTAAAAGTACATCCACTGATTCTGTAAGACGTTTGTTATCAGCACAACGTTGCATATAAAATGATTTAATTTCTACAGGAAATTTGCACAACATTATAGGTTCATTTATTGTGTCGGTCATTTTTCTCTCTGGCATTTCTGGAATGTCCTATAAATTAAAAAAATTAATGAATAAAATTATTAACTCCGTCATTGTGAAATAATAATCAAGAAATTTAAAAAATATTGAACATACTTCACCAAATTCATAAAATGTTCCATCATCTTTGGTTATATTATTAGCCCGAAGATATTCAATTGCATCTTTGTAATCCATTCTTTTAAATGGTCTTTTTGGTATTTTAAAATCAGGATTTAATTCTTTAATAAGATAACCAAGATTTGAATTAAGCACACGATCAACGACATCACATATCATATCTTCTAATCGATTCAATAAGTCTTCAAATGTAATAAATGCATATTCTGCTTCCACATGTGTATATCTGAAAAATAAAAATTTGATTTATATAATAATTATAATATTAATAATATCAATATATATTTTAATAAAAATATCACTAAGAAATATAAGAAGCTTCAAATTCTGTATATTTACTCTGCAAGATGTCTTCGAGTTCTAGATTGTTCTGCTCTATAAGATTGTGCGATACAATATACATCGCCCATTGCCGGAAGACAAGTTTCTAAATAAAGCTGTGAGCTTTGAGTCAAAAATGCTTCTTCACTATAATGAATGATTAGATTATTGAATAATAATTAAATTATATTAAGAATACAATATTTTTAAATGAACAATTTAAATTCAAATACTGCTTACCCAAAGTAATCTAACTTAAATAATGTTGAACCTCCTTCTACTTGCGTTTGTACTAACGTCGGTGGAGTTACTTCATAACAACCTCTTTCATTGAAATGATCTCTAAATGCTTGAGTTAACACAGATCGTAGACGTAATATACGTGATGTCTAAAATAAATTATAATTTGTTATATCATATATGATATCATGTAATAAAAATTATTATTCCATAATAATATAAATTTTAATGTTACTTCATGATCTCAATTTTTTCTTTTGTAATTTTTACATTTTTTTAATTAAAATTATCCATAATAATAATCAAATAGAAAAAATTAAAGTTTACTATACTTTTTATATATAGCTTATTATATATTACATATACTTTACATATATATATATATATATATATATTATATATATGTAGATTATATATTATCATAATTATCATACGTTTTCACCACGAATCATAATATGTCTATTATCTAACTGAACATCAGGAAGAGCTTCTTCATTTAAAATGGAATCTGCACCACCAGGAGGAGATGTTCCTATTAATCTCCAAAAATCAATATGCAATTCATGCCCATCTGGAGCCTAAGAAAATGAATTAAAAAGCTAAAAAAATTAAAAAGCTCTTATTAAAATTACAAATACATTTGATATAATACATTTTTTCCCTCTGGTACAATCTTGAGAGTTCCAAATACTTCAATGGAAGCTTCAGTAGACAAGGTCAATGCATCATATGTTTGACATAAAATATCAGTAAATATACATTGCAGAAAACCTGTTCCATCTCTCAAAGTGATAAACATAAGTGCTCTTCCTAAAAATGTTATATAATTAATTTTGATAAATATAATTCATAATATATAAATTATATTATACCTTGACGTCTAAGTCTATGTACCCATCCTAAAACTTTTATCCGTTGATCTCGATACTTAATACTTTCTCGAATTTTTATACAAATTGCAGATGGCAAAGTATTATCTTCTTGAATTATAATTGTTTTAGCTTCTTCCAAATTTTTCAATCTTTTTTCTTCATCTTCTAATAATTTTTTTTGTTTATCTTCATTTTTATACTCTTTCCTTGCCCAAATTTTATGCATTTTTTTTAATTGAGATTTTGATACTAATTCATACTCTTTATCATCCTTAGGAGAATTTTGATAAATTGGTGGAAATGGTTCTTTCCCTGCATGACACATTGCTCTTAAAATTGTCTTAAAAGGATTAGTTTTAGAACCATCACCTGTCTCATCGTTTCCATTCTTTTGAGAAATATAAATTGCATCTAAAGAAAAAATATAAAACTTTTTTATTCCTTTATTAAATAATAATAATTATGATAAATTTTATTTTCAAGAATTTAAAAAAACAAATATTTTACCTAATAATGATTCAGAAGACTCCATCGCCGGCATATTATTTTTTGATTATAATTTTTTTAAATTTATTGTATTATAATTAATTATTTTAAATAATATAATTTAATAATAATACAATTTTACGATATAAAATTATAATTTTATGATACAAGAATATAAAATTCAATATAATTTGAAAATATTGAAACTTGAATGATGTAATTTCCACGTCGATGATACAATATAGATCTGCTTACTTATGTAGAACTTACTTCGATAAAGTTCAGTATATATTGAATACGCTATATATTTTTATCATAGTTGCATACTTTTATCATAGTTGCATACTTTTATCATAAGTTGCATTGCACTTCAGATAAGAATGAAATGATTATTTACTTTTATGTTATATTATAATTCAAATTTATATAATATTTATATGATTTAATTAAAATATAATATAATTATTTCTTTATATATTAAACAATAATCATTAAATTTTATTTATATTTTATTTTATAAATAATTTGTAATAAAAATAAATAATTATAATAAAGAATATATTGTTTAATCAAAAATATTATTGATTAAACAATCTTAATATTCGAAACAAACAAATTACTATTGTTACATTAAATGAATGATATTTAGCATTATATACAAGATGGAAAAATCGAAATACTTAAATTTACTTTAAAAAATAATAATTTCTTAGTTATGTTTGCTTTCTTGTAATTCACTAGATTGCGCGATGTGATAATCGCATATCATATATACCAACTTTACAAGTGGTATAGAAGAACATCATTTTGGAGTCGACTCAAAAGAAATGAGAAATTGATTGAATTACATAGTTTTAATACAGAATGTGCAGAATTAGAATTTTTAAAAATTAATCTCTTAAACAATGGCGGGATTGGAAAGTTACGAAAGAGTATATCGAGGAAAACCTATTAAATCTTGGGAAACTGAAAGTAATTTTCCTCATACTTACTTTACACAAGAGGTTATTCGTCCTTTGGAAGTTCCTGCTGTGCATCCTTTAGTTGAAGATAGTCCTCCTTCTGAAGGAGGTCAGTTTTAATCAAAATATGAAATTTATTAAAATATAGTAGAAATTTTAACAGAAAACTTTTTAATTTTTAATCATTGCTGAAGTTAAAAAAATAATATCTTGTACAGATCTTGCTGTAAAAAAGTATATGGTTGCTGGTTGTGGATTAGCAACTTTAATTACTGAAACTTTGTTAGTTCATCCACTTATTGTTCTAAGGAGACAATGTCAAGTAAATCCTGGATTGAACAAATATCATATAATACCAATTACTTTGGTACCTGTAGTTGTACGGCTTCATCAAACTCAAGGAATAAATACATTATGGAAAGGAATTGGATCAGTATTGCTTGTAAAAGGAATGTTGTTAGCTATTGAAGATTTCATTTCTAAAATAACACCATGGCCAAAGTAAGGTGATCTTTGTATGATCTTAAATATATAATAAAATATATAATAATTTCTCTCAAATTTTTATAATAATAGTTTTATAATAATATTTTTATAATAATAATTTTTATAATAAATTTTTATAATAATTTATAATAATTTTTATAATAATATAAAATTTTTATAAAATTTTTATAAAATAATAACAATAATAATAATAAAGAAATATTTATTAATTTTAGGGAAATAACATGTAATAGTTCACTGAAAGCATTTGGTCAACACGTGCTTCTTAAATGGTAATAATATACCAATATTATTACATTTCTCGTTTTAAAAATTACAGAAGAAATTAATAGAAAATATGACAGTGTTTCTATAGGTTTAGTAACACCATTTTATTCTGCATCATTAGTGGAGACAGTACAATCTGAAATTGCATCTGAAAGTCCTGGAATATTAGATGTTTTTCGAGATGGTGCAATTCGTTTAGTTGAAGTGAGCAATAAAGGCAGATTAATTCCCATTTATTCTCTTCTGCCACCTACAGTTGCTTATGGAGTATCCAAATATCTTTTTACTCTAGCTGTTCAAGGAGTTACCAGTCGTATTATGCATATTAGGCAAAAACAATCTCAAGAGTTAAGGGTATGTTTTATTTATTGACAAAATAAAATTTTATCTTGAATTTATATAAAATTATGTATTTAAATGTTATTTATATGTAATATCAAGGGTGCATATAGCAGGGATTTGCTATCAGAAACTGTTGCACAAGATATAGAATTACAGTCATCATTAATTTCTACATTTATGGCAGAAGCATTGTTTTATCCTTGGGAAACAGTGATTCACAGACTTCATCTTCAGGGTACACGAACTATTATTGATAACCTGGATACAGGACGCAGCGTAACACCATTATTAACAGGATATAGTGGTGCAAGCGATTGTTACAGTACAATTATATCTACTGAAGGTCCTCTTGGTTTATATAAAGGATTTGGTGCTCTTATTTTGGAATTTTCCATAAACCTTGTCATAGTGAGGGTTGTTAAATGGGTACTGACAGAATTAAGAACATTATTAAGACCAAAACCAAAATCAACACGTGATCCATCACAATGGTATTATAATGATATATAAAAGAGCATTGATATTAGTTTAGTAATATCCTTTGTGTGTATTGATCAATCTAGATATATAATGCATATTGTATTTATATATATATATATATATAAAATTGTTATACTATATTAATTATTTTTTCCATTTATTATTATTAAATCAAATCAATAATGTAACACTTTCAGTAATTTTAAACACTTTAATCTTTTTTGATTTATTGCAAAAAAATGAATCAAATTTCTCCAAATTATTGTATATATAATTTATGAAACTTAAATATACATATTTAAATGAGAAATAAAAAAATATTGTTATTAAAATCATATATATGAAAAAATTATATTTATTTTATAAATTTTTTGCAAAGATTCATTTCATATTTTATTTAAAATACTTACGTCATAAAAATTAAAAATTGTAAAGATGCAAGTTATGAAACTATTCTAAATTAGTTATGGAAAATCGTTTTACACCTTATGATTTTCAATTCTTTATAATGGAAAAATAAATATATTAGTATTTTTGAAAATATAACATAATATTTACTTTCAACATTTGTTTACAATTTTATATGTATACAGTTTTTTTTTAACTTGCATCATATATTACACAGCCTTTCATTTACATCTAGTTTTTATATATATGTAAAATGAAATGAAACAACTGACAATAAAATCTGTCTCTAAGAAATAGTTAATGATCATTTTAGAAAATACATGCAGTTTTTAAAATCTTATTTTTTTTTTCTCCATTTTATTTGACATTATTAAAATTTATCATCTATATTTAAATATATTCACTCTCAATTTTAAAACTTAAATATATTTTATTTAATATTTGATAAAAAATTTTTCTTCTAAATTTTTGTTTAAATTCTTTCAATTATTTAGAAATAGTATCAAAGTAAAAGTTGAATCTATTTTAGATTATTTTGTTTTCTACAAGATATATTTATGTAACAATATATAATGTATCTGTACTAGTTTCGTGCAATTTTGATCATATATTTGTAACTTTTGTATACTTTTTAATAGTTTTAATATGGTATGTATAGAAACCATTTATATATATTACATAATATTATATAATATCCATAAAGTAACAGATATTAATTTTGTTTTCTATCTGTAATAATAGTGTATAGAGCAAACGCGTAAATAATAATTAGAGATGCAAAAAGAAGTAAAAATATTGCATTTGCAACTTATTTTTGCATTATAATATACTAATCTAAGTATATTTAAATGATTTTAATTTAGAAAAATCACAATTTTTTCTTCATTTTGTAAAATGAAATTTTTTTATATATAGACGTTTTTATATATGTGTTTGCACACATATCTTTATATATAATCTTTATATATATTTAAGAACAACTCAGTAACAAAATATTTTATATTGTTACGAATTACTTGAACACAAAATACATACCACAATTGATTTAATTTACCTATCTAACTTTTTATGAAATAAGTTAATATAGAATTATAATTGCCATATATATAATTTGTGTGATGTAATCTTTTGTTTCTTTTCATTAAAAAAACATAGATTACAGTCAACACATTATTTACAAATTTATATTAGATCAAAAACTATTATTGCAGAATGTGAATTTTGAACAATTTTCTTAAAAAATCGATCAAATATGTAATATATCTTCAACATGAATTATTTGTTAATTATGTATATGCTGAGCATGTAATTCTTCCTCAGTAACATCACCTCTTCTGATATATTGTGGTTTTTCTTGTCCTCGCACACACCCTTCAGTTACATGAACAGACATTACATCGCTACCTGGCACTTCGAACATAGGTTCTAAGAGTAGAGATTCCATAATAGCTCGAAGCCCTCTTGCACCAGTTTTTTTTTCCATTGCTAATGAAGCAATTGCATTTAAAGCTTCAGATGTAAAAGTTAAGTCTACCTATGAATATATACAAACAACTTATACAAACAATATATACAATCTTAAAGTGCATATACGCAAGAATTAAATAAATGTAATTTTAAATGTAATTAGTAAATGGATTATTGAATTATATAATATACTATATTAATATAGTAATTATAGTAAAAGATTATTAAAACGATAATTTGTACCTTATCCATTGAAAATAACATTTGATATTGAGGTATCATAGCATTTTGCGGCTCAGTCAATATTCTAACCAGCATATTTTTATCAAGAGTATGAAACGGTACCAAAACTGGAAATCTGCCAACAAATTCAGGAATCATACCAAAATCAATCAAATCTCTTGCTTCAACTTGCTGAAGCAATACATCTTTCTCTTTATTATCTTTTTCTGTAGAAGGCGACATATTTGCAACATCTGCTAAATTTGCAGCTCTTCTCCCTGGACTCTCAAAAGATCGTGATGCACCAAATCCTAGATATTTTTCAGTTTTACGTCGTGAAATCAACCTATCTAATCCATTATAAGCACCAGAAGCAACAAATAAAATATTTGTAGTATCAATTTGCAATGTATCTCCACGTAATTTTCTAGAGCTATTTCTTTCAGGTACATTCACAATCGTACCCTCTAACATTTTCAACATTCCTTGTTGGACACCTTCTCCGCCAACATCGCGTAGTTGATGTATGCCAGGAACAGCACCAATTTTATCAACTTCGTCTAAGAATACAATACCCATTTGCGCTCTATCTACTACGTAATTGGCATCCTGAAGTAGTTTTGCAATAACGCTTTCTATATCTTCACCGACATATCCTGCTTGTGTCAGTGTCGTGCAATCACAAATTGCAAAAGGTACATCCAAACATTGAGCTATTGTTTGCGCGAGCAATGTTTTTCCACTTCCAGTTGGACCAAGTAATAAAATATTACTTTTTTCTAATTTTAATTGATGTTGCTTACTATCAAGAATATCAGATCCGGAAATTGATTGATTTTCGGCTGATTTATGTTCGTTTCCTGTAGGATATTGTTGAAATCCAACGCCGAGCGAATTTCCAATTGTTGAAATGTGTAATAAATCTATGATAATGAAAGATAAACATTATTAAACTTATATACTGAAATAATTACGTATTAAATTAAAAATTATTTTAATAACAATTTAAATTAAAAACGTGATACAAAAAACATTATATTGGAAAAACCATATAAGTTGAATATTAATTATTGTCAAAAAAACATGTTATTGTACATATAAAATGAAAAATTATTATTTACGTGGTTTAAGACCTCTATGTGTGAAAGGATGATTTAAATCTTGTGAACCAGTTGTATTAATAGAACTTTGCATTGAATTTTGTACTGGAAAGTTATTGTAGATTCGTTTATAGTGATTATAAACAGCAACACTTAGAACTTTTTTAGCGTATTCTTGACCTATAACATGCTTGTTTAAGTATTCAAAAATCTGTAAAATATATATATTAATAGATATAATATAATATAAAATTGTAAAATTATATATAAAATTCTTTATTCTTTTAGAATAAAAATTTACTTTTTTTGGTGGTGGTGGAGGTTTCCTGTAAAATCCTTGTTTGGTATCATCTGGTCTTAAAGCTTCCTTAAGGCTTCTTTTTGAGTCTACTTCTGATAATACAACAAAAAAGTGATGGCATTTTTCACATTTAACGAATCTTGTTGATGCTAATAAAAAAGATATTTTTATGATGAAAAAAATGTTATTTTTATATTTAACTTATGCAGAAAAAGATATTAAGGCATTATTTACTTACATACAAAAGTTTCTACATGTGTGCAAGGATCACCACATTTTGGACAAGTAAGAGTATTTTTCTTTCCTCCACCATTTCCAACAGAGGATACACCACTATTATTATCTTTACCAGGTGGAGTGGGTTCACTGGGTGCTTTTCCCAAAGTATTACCAATTGTTAATGATCTAATAACAGCAACTCTCACAATTTTGTGAACTAATAAACATATAATTATTTTTTATTAAAATAAAACAAATAATTAATAATATGTAATTTTGAAATATTATATGTATTATATGCTCACCATGATTTGTTACATGATTTGAAGATGCAATACGACCAGCATTGATGACACAGCAACGAACACAACTCATCTTTGTTTGTTTTTCTTACACAAATATAATGTGGAAGACAAAAAGAAAGATTTTGTAGTAATTATTAAAGTGTGCACTTGAAACAAAGCCTAAATCAAAGTAAAATATATTAGAATGAAATATTTTTATATTTTTTAGAAAAATATATTTATATTGTATTATTAGAAAAAACTTGGATAATAAAAATCTAATATATTATTATTTGTATAATAAAAATATTATACAAATAAATTAAACTATTATAAAAATATTATAAATAAAAATATTATATAAATAAATTAAAATAATATAACATTGTATATATAACAATTCATAAAAATAAACAGATTTTATAAATATTTTATATATACAGTGCAATTTTATGACTTTATATTTTATAAATTTTTTATATTCTTTATATTTACAAATTCTAAATTTTATTTTGTATAAATTTAAATAAAATTTAAATAAAATTTAAGAGAAGAATAAGAAAGAAAAATAAAGTTATTCAAATAGCATAAAATAAATTCAATATTTTTTTCATCAAATCAATCAATTAATCAATAATAATAATCATTATAACAAAAATCAAATCAAAATAGAAAAGAATAATAATATAAAATATAATATAATTTATATATAATATAAAAAATAGAAATGAATAATACTGCGAATTGAATTTTTGGATAATGAAAATGTAATTATAATGTATGCATCGGAAAGTAAAATATAAATATTTGTTAATATAAAAATAAACATTAGAATGGCAACTTTCAGTTAACGAAAGTACTAAAATATCGAAAATACTAACCTGCCAAATAAACATTAATGTATAAATCGTTCGTTATTATTCATAATTTATTCATTTCTTCCACAAAATATAACAAATCCAATGATCCAAAAAAATCTTGTGTAAATAAATTATCGAAAATGGATCAAATAAATAAATTAATCTAAAAACACGAATGTCTGACACATCGCACTACGAGGTGCAACAATCACTCAAAACATGATTCAAGGTCATTTGTTGACTTTCTTTCGAAACTTTCCGATACTACATTTGCTATTTTAAAATTCGTTTGAAAACAATGTTCAATTTACCTCCATATTAATGAAATATCTAGAAACCACCAAAATGTTGAAGAATTATATGGTATGATCTTGTACACACGTACCTACATACGTGGCGAATATATATGTGCAGTCAATCACGATCACGATCTCTTGCTGATGGCTGGTGCGTTGTTTTCAATAACTCAAGTAGATAATTGTTTCATGTCAATTCACTCACTTTATTTTTTGAATAGATATCAATTTTCATATATTTACTGTAAGATTTTGTAATAAAAGTTTATCAACATTCTTACACGAGCACACTCTAAAAGTAATGACGTTTTTACGAAATAACAAAACGTCAGTAAATCTGTATACACGGTCACTCGAGGGCGCTTGATATGTTGTGTACACTTTGTATAGAAAAATATATCTATATGCATAGAAAATATTTGAATGTATTCCAATAATCACACTTCTATTTACCTTTATTTAGCTTTTTATAAATTTTTTAATTAATTTTTTAAACAATTTCTATCAATAATAAATTTAGCTTAAATTTAGCTTTTTTTTCTATATCTTATCTTCTTTTTCCATTATTCCTACCTTTTTTCTCCCACTTTTATATCTTATTATATGAATACTTATTCTGTATGATTGTATTATATTGTCATGTATATTTCCATGTGTAAGCAATCACTTTATATTTGAAAGTTATTTTGTTTAAACTTAGTAAATAATATTTATAGTTAAAATAATTTTTCTTAATAAATTTCTTATATAATATGAATATAAGTATATAATATGAAAATATATTTGTAAAAAGAGAAAAAAAATTCATATATTGTTAAATAGTGGTTAATTCATTGCTAACCTTTTTGATAACAATATAATAGCAAAAAATGGAAATAAATAACGAGGTACGTTTTGAATATACTTGATAACCTTTTCATTTGTTGAAATTAATAAGCAAACAATTGATTATAATTATTTTAGTTATATGATATACTTTATTATTTATTGATATTATTAATTTTCTAGATTATTCTATTGAGACAATCCGTTCGTCAAGCTCGCATTTGTGTAATAAATAAATTAATTAGAGAAGCGAAAAGATTACGTACTAATAGTAACGAAAAGCAATTGGAAAAAAATAAAAATAAAGCAGAGAAACTTTTAAAGGAAGTATTTGCATTAAAACATATTAAAGATGATGAAATATCAAAATTCGGAATTATTAAGTTCGAATATCTACAGAATATATTACAAAATCCACAGACTGATGATGGAACTCGAGCTATGGTGAAAGTTGTTCGTCATAAGTCTTTAAGTTTGAGAATAATAGAATTTCAGAAAAAATTTCCAGATTATAGTAAATATATTTCTTGGAGAAAAAAAAAATCTTCAGTGAAAGAAAAAAAAGGAAATTGTTATACAGATTCAGAGAAAAATTCAAAACGATTAAAAAATGATGCAAATAACATTCTAAAAAAAGAAAAAAAACAAAACTGTTTCATAGATTTTCCAGAAAAAAATTCAAAACAATTAAAAAATGATTCAAGTAATATCGTAGAAAAAATAAATAAAGAAAATATAAAAGATGCAGACAATATTAATGGTATTGCTTATATACCTTGTCAACAAACAATAAATGTTGAAGAAAATAATGATAATTCAAAGAAAATATCAAAAATTCAAGATATGGAAATACAATCTATAAATAATGATAAAAATTTTAAAATTATTACTAAAATCATTAGTAATGAGGCCACTGTTAAAAGATTCACAGAAATTTTACAAGAAACAAAAGAACAAAATTATATATGCAAAGATACTGAAAATCAACAATCTTTTAATGAATCCATGGAATTCATGGATTCATCAAATAAAATAGATGATTTCTTTTTACCTGCAAATGAAGTAACTTCATGTTCAAATGAAACATTTTTTTCTAAAGAGAAAAGCATGTACAGTGAACAAGTTAATCGTATATTTAAATCACGAAAAAATGTTCAAGTTGAAAACAAGAATAAATTATATAGTAAAAAAATAAGCAAAGAAAAAAGGAATAATAAAAAACAATTTATGAACAATGCAAATTTTCACAATCCAAATGATATGATAGAGAAAACTAACACATATAGAAAACAAAATGAAAAAAATATACAAGTTGAAAAAAAAAGGAAAATTAATAAAGAGAGCACATGTATTGTGGAACATGATAATTTACATCCTTCTTGGGCTGCAAAAAAAAAACAACAAAATATTATGAAACAAGAATTTCAAGGAAAAAAGATTAAATTCGATGAAGATTAAAAAACAAAAAAAAAAAAAACAAATACATATGTTCAATGCATTTTTCATGCTTTCTTTCTTAATTAAAGCATTTTATTTGTTAAATTAAGAATTAATATGTATTTAGAATAAAAAAAAATTTAATATTTTAAAGTAAAATTAATTTTTTTGCAAATTGAATTTAGTTCAAAATTATTATTAAGTCATCAATAACTATAGGATATTGTATATTTTTGTTTTTATTTAAATAATTTAATTTGCATACAAAATGAGTAAGATATTTCATAAAAGTCATATTGTAATTGAAAATGTATTTTCGATTATATGGGCGTCCAGCGCTTAAAAATGATTTTTATAATTTCTGTATGACCAGTTTGTTACAATGATGATTCTATTTTTCTTTCTCTTTTTCTCAGTATATATTATATTCGTTGTTAGTTAATTAATTTTTAGATCCATCATATTAATGAAGGTCATATAGGAACATCATATATAACATATATCAACGCATTTTGAGGTATATCTATTGATTATAGTCGATATAATTGTATTTTTCATTAAACAATTGAGAATATTTTGTTCTTACTCAAATATTATACATTACAATATCATATGTATTAATTATAGAATCATAAAAAAAAAAATTATAAAAATTTTATTTTTATGTTGACCGAAATCTTTATAAACAGTTTGCAAATCAATTGAATTTAATATTAATTTTTTCCACATTTTTTTTGTTTTGCATGAGTTGTTTTAAATTTATTATTTATTAAAGGTATAGTTTTATATTATAAAATAGAGATAGAATTTTTATATTTTTTATAAGTTTAAGAAATATTTACTTTTTCTTAAATTATAATATATGTAATGTTTACATAACATCTTTTACAATTTATATATATATATATATATATGATTATTTTTGTTATGTTTGACAAAATAAGACAATAAGATTAAAAAATTCTATAATTATAAAAAATTTAAATTTATTTAATTTTTATAAATTAATTATTTAATTATAAGAAATTATTTTTTTAATATATAATAAGGATTTCTTGTTTTTTTTTTTTTTGTATAAGAAATTTTATATAAAGAAATATTTTTTTGTGAAAATTTTTTCATATCATAGTTTTTAAAACTTTTTTTTTTAATCTTTATGTTTTTATTATACTTTTTTTTAATTGCATAAATTTCTAACAAGAATAGGAAAGGTTAATTTATTATAGAAAGGTTAGTTTAATATATTTTGTAATATCATTAGAAAATTTGGGAATAAAGTACATTTAAAAAGTTTTTTACATATATAACATAATATATTTAATCAATTTGTTTCTTTATGATATAAACTACATATAATTTACATATTTGTATTCTTTTTTCATTCAATATAATTTATTTCCAAATTTTCAAAAAAATTGTGTATTACGTTAATATAATAATAACTTTTAAAATAAATCAATATTATAAATAATTGATATCATATAAGATCTTTTTGTCTCTTATATTATAATTACCAATAAGTATAACTAATAGTATTAATGAAAAATTTACCTTCATAAAAATCTTCATTTATTATTATTATATTTGTTACTATTATCCAGTATAATTTATTAAAATAATTAATATAATTAATCACTTGTAAAATTTCATTAATATCATTAGTTAAATTGTGCAAAAGGATTTAGGAAATGGAAGATTTTTATAAATTAAATAAAACTCGAACTATTGGTTAAATTGTTATATTCAGGCTGTTGATATATCCAATGTGTATATAAAAGAAACGTGATGCCGCATGCGCTGGATAATATATACAGCCTGAATGGAAAATCGCATGAAGAAAAGTATAGCATAGTGTGTTTAGTAATCCAGGATTACTTGTTCTTGGAAAGAGTACGTTGTTTTTCCGCATGCGTAACAAGTTGAGAATCCACAGGTAAACCTTTGCGTCGACGGACTGCATCTATATATTTCTTAGCTTTATTTTCGCTATCAGCTTTGTCACCAAAATGTAGATATTCCTCGTCCGTGGAAGGCGTCCAATAAGGATCTTGCTCGATTATCTACAAATAAAATTATTAATATTATATTAATTTATACAATATTATTATTATATTATAAAATTCATTTAATGCTATCAATACCAACCAGTTATAGTAATAATTTTTTAATATTGATATTTTTATAAAATTTTTATTTTTAATATATGATACTATGTAAATTATTAAACGCAGTAATAGTTTAACTCGATAGTTTTAACTTTTAATAAGATATATATATATATATATATATATATATATATATATATATATATACATATATATAAGTATATTATATTATATTAAATAAGCGAAAGTATATATGTTGCTATATAGCCTTGTTAAGCGGATTAAATTTCTTGATATTTTTATCAAATCATGAAATGCTAATTTATTCATATTTAGAATATATATATATATATATATATAACTTTATATATAACTTATGTTATATCATTTTCTTCGTGAAATAGTTAGAAAAATGAAAATAAATAAGGATCTACATAAACATAGATAAATAAATAAGTATATTTATTGGGGAAAAAATCATTTTGATTTTTGCAATTAATTAATAATTGATTAATTATAATATAAAATTGATTAATAATATAGAATTGACCAAAGAAAAACAAAGAATATTTCTATATATTTTTGCGAATATTTAATACTTCGTGATATTGAAAAGTGGAAAAATATCGAGATATTGACCGCGTGTTCCCTTTATATGGAAAAACTTGCCTCCCAATGACTGAAAACCAGTTGAGGACTGGCCAGCCCGGATGTCTGAGTTCGCAGTTCCCTGGCAAGTTGAAAACTCTCTGGTACAGGTAAAGTTGCAAGTACGCGAAATTGTCCACCAAATCCGAGAGCACTTTCCGCGGCAATCACTCGTCCTTGTCTTTTTCCAAATACCGCATATAATTTCCCTGAAACAAAAAAATTGTTTTTTCTTTTCTGTTTCTTTATTTTTTTTTTTTTTATTATTAAATATATAACAAATTTTAAAATTCTACATTATTTTAATAATAATTTTGAATTATGCTTTTCTTCAAAATATAAATATATTTTGAAACAGTACATTTAAACAAAATTTCATATACTATATAAAAGATATATAGGAGAAGATGTTTTATCATCGAAAAAGATTTCTAGGTTACATGGATAATGTCTCCCTTCCCAGTTAAGAAGATCTCTTTCTCTGTCGGTTGAGATTCTTCGCTAGGACATAAAGTGAAGACATAGAGTTGCACAGCATTTACAGTCAAAGAGTAAAGAACATAGTTTCCGGTCGTAGGTTGCGGCACCTGCACTCACCTGCCCTTTTCCATCCTTCTCCCATTGCCGGTACATACAAGAATCTGGTGTATCCCCTTTTTTTACCTACTCGTGGTAACGTTACGATCTCACTGCGTACCACATGCATACATACAAACACATTTCCCTCTCTCCTTCGCTATTTCCTTTTCTCTCCCTACTATGCTGCAATCTCGCTGTTGAGAGTTTCACCTCTATAACTTTACTTCCAACGCTACAATCCCCCTCTCTACTAGCTTCTCTACCTCGATGCTCTACTCTCTCAACCCCACCTTGTTTTCAAACTCCTCGTCGAATCGTAAGCAAGTCTTGCTCCTCTCTCAACGGGCAAGAATTCATTCATGCCACACACACAGTGGTTCTCTAAATGGAGATGGAGCGAATTTATTAAAACATTGTAATGAATTATCGCCAACAACAGGAAAACAAATCTTCAAAGGTAAAAATAAAACTTAGGTTTTAAAGATGCATGTATTATTTATGAGTTAAAAGATTGCACATGAAATCGCAGTATAATTAAACTATGTATGTAAAAGAAAAGATCATAGATTAAAGATCATAGATTTAGCCTTTTTTAACGAGGTTATCGCGTACATCTATCGTTATTCCGAGTTCTTTTCTCGCGCATTTACACGTTTAAATTTATACTTATACATAAATACATCGAAACAAAGGAAGAGAAAGAAAAGTTAAAATGAGAAAAAAATTCTAATTTGTAGCAATGAAGAAATGGAAAGGAATGAACGAATGAATTACAAATATATATATATATCAATCACAATTCTAAAATAATCTGAACCAATGCTATTTATACTCTTTATCTCATTTGCTTTGACTTATATTCTGTTCTATTCTTCGATCTGATGCGACCAGATAAAATCAGATAGAATCGGAACAGAATCTTATCTCCCTTCCTATTCGTTTTTATAAATAAAGGAGAGTAAGAGTACAGCAATTCAGGTAGACAGAGGAAACAAATGAGAGAAGAGTGAAGAACTGTGAAGGAAAAGAGAAAAAGTATGAGTGAATGGATCGCGGCCTCAATCAATGAAACAGCGATCCTCAAACTCACGATCGCTCTTTGGAAAATCTTATATGATTTGGGATCGTATATTTTCTAACTTTAAACATTAATTTTAATTACAGTGATAAAATAATATGAAATTTAAGATACAGGAGATTTAAGAGAGATTTTAGCTATCAATATGTTTTATATATATATATATATTTTATTATTATACATTTTATATATTATTTTATATATTATATATTTATTTATTATATATTTATATATTTTACATATATATATATTTTTTATTATATATTTAAAATATAATATTTAATATATAATTAAAATATATTATTATATATTTTATATATATATATATTTTATTATTTCGTATATATATATATATATATATATATACAAGAAAAGAATGTTATTTGTTCTTTGGCAAATGCGTAAATATTTAGAATATATAAATAATTTTTATTATTATTGTCACGTAATTAGATTTATTATTGCCTGTATGTTACACAATCGGTCACTTATATTATAATGGCAGCACACAACAATCGTTCGTACACGACGGTAATTTTAATGAGCGGTTGCTATGGCGATTAGATACGAATCTGCTATTGAAATTGTTATAATTGCCAATCATCTTCGAATTTGAATGAATACTTTGAAATGAAAAATACGTTGAAAAATGTGCAGTACAATCCATTTTGATCCCGCTTAACCAACGTAATCACGTAAGTTTGATTCGACAGTAATATCTTTCGAATACAAACGCGATCTCGCGTTGAGATAATCTTGAGAACCGCGTCGACCAACCGCCACCCACACACATTTTTACGCGTTACGTAGTAGATTGTACCGATTACTTATGTGTTTCGCGTTGCCCCTATCCCGAGATATTTCCAACTATGCTTGGTAAATGTTACACGTGACACGGGGCTTTTTTCCTATTCTTGGGTTACCATCGCGTTCCTGCGTTCCATACAAACGATCCCGCGAGAGCAACAAGTTAATTTCATCATTGTATTACAACGCATTTCGAGAGTAAAAATTCTTCGAAGATATCTCTCGGAAGAATAGACGCTGTTTTCTTTTTTTTTTTTTTTTGCACGGTAAAAATTACTATCGAGCGAGGACAAGGAACTTGTATAGACAGATATAAAGGCGAGTTGAGCTATTAAAAAATAAACGAAGGCGGAAGCAAAGGGACAAAAGGATAAAAGAAACGTAAAGGAGAGGAGATAAAAGTTGAAAAAAAAAAAAAAAGGTACGAGCAAGAGGAAGTATGAGGGGAAAAGAAAGGCGAATAGGATAAAGGAGGACGAAAAAAGGAGAAAAATAAAAGTAAAAGAGAGAGAGAGAGAGAGATGGCAAAGCAGAGCAAGAAAAGTCTAAGTAACGAGTGTGGCTTGGACTCGGTGGTTGCATCCGAAGGAGAAGGATGGAAGGAAAGAAGAGAGCTGTGTCGAAGTGGAGTGGAGTGGAGTGGAGTGGAGTAGATTGGAATGGAATAGAGTGATGCGGTGTGGTATGGTGTGGTGTGGTGGAGTGGAATGGAATGAAGCATGGGGTGGAGTGGAGTGGAGTGGAGTGGAGTAGAGTGTAGTAGAGTGGAGTGGAGAGTAGAATGGAGTGGGGTGGAGTGGGGTAGTATGGAACGGAGTGGAATGGAGTGGAGTAAAGTGGAATGGAGTGGAAAAAGAAGAGCAGAGAAGGGAGACTCATTCATGTTTTGCCTCTAGCTGTTAGAAGTTCAGTCGAACGAATAGTATAGGCACGACGCACCGCGAATGTTGCGAGTCGTTTAACCTCGGACTAAATCGAATCGTGTTGCAAAACATTAATCGTAAGACCGTTCGAACGTAGGATGTTGAGCACGTAGGACGTATATGATAAAGACGATAGAACGTGGAGAACGCAAGGACACGAGAAATAACGTGAGGTATATCGCGTATTAACGATATTCAGTGTACTGTGACTGTTTTCGAGAGCGTAGAGTGCAACACACCAGCCACGTTGCTGTTGTTTCACCGTCGGTGAATGTGTTTTCTGTCATTGAATGCGATAACACTAAGAAAATTGAAACACTGGAAAATTCGACTTCACGCACGGAGAGGATCGAATCAATTTTAATTGTTCAGTTTCGTTCGATGGATAAGCAGAGAGGATGGTTAAGAAAAAAAATAGTTTTTGAAAATTGATATTTCTCTTTTTTGATAACACTCGTTTGAATATAAAGATATTCTATTATGGTCAGCGGTGATAAAGGGAAGACGACACAACAATTTGTGCGAGGAATAATTATGAAAAAAAGATTAATAATATTTATGTATTTTTGTTAAGCTATTATTAATAACGATAGAAATACGATATCTCGAATCGAGTTCATTGAAACGATATATAAGAAATCAAGATCGATTTCAACATATTTGTATTATGCGTCAATGAAAAATGGGAAATAAATGGTTACGATGAATCGTGATATATTTATGTGCAAATGTATCCTATTGACGATATTATTTTGACTTTTCACCTTCGATTTTGCTCGAAAATTGACGATCACATTGTTTACATAGCGATAGAGGCATTTGTTCGATGATCGGTGATCGTTGCGATCACCGATCAGTAAAAACTTATATATCAAATATATTATTTTGTTGGACGCGGGGAAGAGAAAAAAAGAAGGAAGAAAGAGGGAAAAGAAGGAAGGAAAAGGCCAGGAAGCATCGCGCGTGCGCGAAAGAATGGCCGATTTGATCTGTTTTTTGTTAGCAATGTTCGGGCAATTGCTCGTTCGTGAGAGCAAAGGTAGCCTTCTTGGCGTAGAACTCGACGAAACTGGACAAAAATTTCTCAATGAATATTTGTCTTTCGATGATGGAAAGTATCTTGCAAAGTTGCAAGAGTTTGAAGATACAGCGATTGAACTTGATTTGATCGATCAGAAGAGGAAACATCGACCAATACATCAACCGCCTAGAGTCCTTTATCAAATCGGGGTAAGTTCCTGTTGATTCAAATCAAATTATTATCTTCGATTTTTTTCTCTACGTTATTAAGCTAATATATTTATAACGTTTTGTTCACCTGTTGTGAATTCTTCTATGTATTCGCTGATTTTTAATAACTATATTAAAATATATACTATTTCATAAAATAATTACTGTGATTAATCAAATGATTTAAATAATAAATTTTTTAATAAATTTTTAATAAATTTTAACAAATTTTTGTAACGAATAATCTCGTTAAAAAATATATCATTAATTATTAAATCTTGCTTTCTATTTATTTCGAAAAATTTGTTATTTAATTTACAATTATAAGAAGACAGTCAAGTTTTTTAATCGTAAAATTATCGTAAGATAAATATCTCTATTTAAAACTTGTATCTCGTGATCCTCCATGTTAATGAAAAATGTTAATGAAAAAATATAAATACTCTTAAATTCTTAAGCAAAAAGATATTTGTATAATACTTATTATTATACTCTTCAAATTATCTAATATAAAGAGAAAAGAGAAAGTTATCGTGTGATCAATTTGAAAATGACATTCCTTCGACATTTTTCCCATCGCTATTATCAAACATTTATATGACCAACTTTCTTCAATTTATTCTCTTTCACTATTCCATTATTTTATGAAATTTTTAAATACAAGTATATTTTATATTCTGTATAATAAATAAATTATTTTGAAAATTTTATTATAATATAAGATAAAGTCATAGTATATATTTGCATAATTTGGCAATCGAATAGGAAAATAAGCGAACAACAATATACTATACAATGTAAAAAGTTTCATAAAAATTATGAGAAACGATATAAGGACAAGACAAAGAGATAAAATTCTAAGCTCACATCTTTAAATGATCGCCGCGTATATTCCTTGGATTATCTGTCATAATACGTAACTATATATATATATATATATATATAAGTATATATATATATATATATATATATATATATGGAACGCGGAACACACACACATACACGCGTACGCACACGAGCATATAGTTATTATACATACTATGGCTCAAGAACCAGGTGTCATTTTCACTGTGGCTATGAGAGAAGCGAGAGACGCGTGAGAACTTCCGGATGGAACGCGCAGCCTTTCCGGCCTCCCTATTATCCCATTTTAGTTTGCAGCCACCGAAGGTTTTAATACGTACGATCTTCTGGGAACGGTAAGGCAGAGGTAAAGTGGGGATGGAAGAAAGAGAAGGGAATATGGGAGAACGGAAGGGACTCGGCAATAAGAAGGTACAGAGAAAAGAAAAAGTGGCCAATCATTTTAAAAGAGACTTGGTTGCCTGATATACTTATAATATTAACACAGTTCTTTTTAAAATTGATTCTATTTTATTTTATCATTATTTTATATATGTTTTTCATTTTTCATGATATAAATATTTGAATTTCCATGAATCTTTTAACTTAATGTATATAAACTTTATAGAAATCGAAAGATACTTCAATTTATTTGAAAAAACGAAAGCAAAGAAAATGATCGAATATTTTGAAACGATAGAATATTTAAAAATTTTAAGATCGATAGTTATGATATTTATAATAAATAGATTTATATCAATGATGAGATATTAGAAACTTCAAAAATGAAATTCGATTTTTATAAATTAAAGCTCAGATTTCAATCTATCTCTATGCATAATTGTTACAATTAATTGTGATTATTGTTGTTAAAATTAAAAAGATGAGAATTTAAATTCCTTTTCGTTGTCTCTTATTTATTTCTATACTTAATTTGATATTTTTAAATATGAAGACTAAAAAAGATGGAATAGAGATGAAAAAAAGACGTATACTGGTAAAAATCTAAGAAAGGGAATTTGAGATGTTTAGCTTAGGTGCTCGAGCAGCACGTAGATTGCAAACGACGAGTCGACAGGACGTACGTGATTGCCTCATTCAGCGGATTGACCGACGCCGTTTGAATAGTGTAGTTAGACCAGATGTCTATTCTTTAACAGAGAGGCACGTACTCTTGAGCATGTTACACAGAACTTCCTTTGCTCAATCGGTTTTTCTCTCTTGCACACGTGCTCGCAAATTCTTTTCTTATTTAATGCAATCTTGTGGATTTTGATTCATTTTTTATTTATTCAAAAATCGCTTGAATTAATCGATTTATCAATTAATAAATAATATATAATGCATTTTCTTAAAATCTTAAATTATAAAAATTATACAAATGAAAATTGTCTAAAATGTTAAATGTGATGATATATATCTTTTTCCGAGAGATATTCCAAATTATTTTCAAAATCAAAGTTATCAATGATACGATTAAAATAAGTTTAACGATATGACAATATAATCTTCAAATCACATTCTACAATATTTTTATTTTATTTCAAATAGATTAAGTTAAGTGTTAAAAATTATGATTTGCAAAACATAAACAGAAATGAATCGTGAAATAAAAATGAAGAAATAATAAATAAATATATTGAGTAAAAATATTGAAAGTACTAAGTATGTATATCTTCTCTGGTCCTTTATCTGTCCTTTATAGGCCGAACGTTTCTTGTGAAGCGGGGTCAAGCTGAAAACGGTACGTGGTGACCGTGATCCGCTATCGATCGCGTTGTTGCTTTTATTAGTCTTCATTTCAAAGGACTAACGGATCTTTGTGTTGTTTTTTCATTCTTCGGCCGATTAATTCTTACAGTTCGAAATTAAAAATTTGTTAAAATCGATATTTAACAAAAACGAGAACAAATATAACAATATCGAACACGACAATCGAATTATTTCTAAATCAACGATATAATGAAGTGAAGTAAGTCGAATAAAAACTTAATCAATTATTTCAAGTCTGATTATAAAATAAACTCTCAGAATCTTCGATAAACATTAATTATATTTACGCTTTATGCGTAAAATACTAATAGAAATATTTTTTTGATTATAATTTTTCAGGATAGTGAAGATGAATTACCCGAATGTTCGGACCGAAGTGAAGTTTGCAGCAAGGTGGATTTATACGGATCACCTTGGGTCGAGAGGCAATGCCGTTGTCCGGATGGTCGTACTTGTCCCAGTAGTTTACACGGAGACGACGGACATACGATAGTTGATAAAACACGACAGTACAAGCTTTGCGAGCCGGTGAAACGTCTACCCATCTGTCGTTACTTCAAGTTAGTCGCGATCGTCCGTCTAATCGAGAGTATACATCAAGTAGCGGAACGATCAAACGTACCGATTCGCGAATGCTTTACGCGTCTAACACAGATATACACGCGTCTCGTATACAAGATGGCCGTTTACTGTTTACAGAGACGTCACATGGACCTTAGCTCCTGGAGGGGGACCAGCTAATGCAACGGTTCAGCGAGTTTATTGCCGATGCCGACCAGGCAGCGTACCTTATCTAGTTCGAAGACAAGCCTATAGGTCTTCTGAGGGAAACCCAGGATTTATTTATGCATTTGCGTGCTCTCCTCAAAGCGTAAGTCTTTTTCATTCGTTCGTATTCGCATTTGTGTTGGCGTACGCATTCCCATTCCCTTTTCCGCTTCCGTACGTGGTAAATATACATATGTATGGTATATTTATTCGTTACAAGCTCACGGTTCGTGCTAGGGATACGGAACTCTAACCTCATTTCATTTTTCTCGATAACATGATTATAAAGAATAAAAGATAAAGAAAAATTTACACTTCAAGTATATTTGAAAAAATTTAAATGCTCATTTCGTTATTCGCATATTATTCGCTTCATTGAAATCAAAAAGTATATAACGAAAAAATATATATATATGTATCTCGCATGCATGCATATATTTTGAACATCCTTGAATATGTTTGAATATTCAGAAGAATCTTTTCAAGCAAATTGCTGAAAAGATGAAAAGCCAAATAAATCAATTTTGAATTAAGTTAATTTTTTCAGAGATTACGCTGTCAGCACAAAGAACCTTGTCGATTGTTCACTGTACGAAAGAGACGGAGTTCACAGCTTGAAGAGGTAAATGCATCGCCTCTTTGTCAGTGTCCAAAAGGTCATCGATGTCCAAGAAGACACACCGACCCAGGTTCACTTCCAGCAAGATCCTATTCCGGTGTATTAGAAATTAAAACGTATAGTGGGTATTGCGTACCTTCGCAATCGCATCATTCTGAAGCGATTTATAACGTTTGAATTTAAAAAATTTAAAACTCAGTATCGCACTATTATATATACATGATCGTATAATGAAATAAGAGAAATCATCAACTTGTGATATTTGTGATCGGCATGTGCATTGTTGATGTGCATTATGAAACTGTCAAAGCATTCTTTTTCAAACAAGAAGAATAAGAACAAGAAGAAAATCACGGAAAGCGATTAACTTCAATTGATCCCAACTTTTGTATCAAACTTGGATCTTTTTGAATAATTTCCGTTCATTTTGAATCTATAATATATTTTGAATCTATAAGTTTACCGTCCAGAGAAAGAGAGAGAGAGAGAGAGAGAGAGAGAGAGAGAGAGAGAGAGAGAGAGAGAGAGAGAGAGAGAGAGAGAGAGAGCGAGCGAGAGCGAGAGAGAAAGAATAGAATCCATTAAATACGTTGAAATACCGCATTATTCTCTTGACTTATATATACTTATGCATCGAAATACATATGATATCATTTTGACGAGGAAATTAAATTTTTCTCGTTTTTAATCGAAAATAATAAAAAATATTTGAACGTTGAATATTTCGTTCGGTTTTGATGGGAAATATTTGTTATATATATTTGTATTGTATTATATAGGATGTTATATAATGATCACATATTTAAACTAAAAAACATTACTTATAACATCCCTATTTACTGATTGTTTTGGGAACGATGTTATCTGTGAATTGTATTCGGTATATTATATTGCTAAGAATTATGTAATATCGTGTTTGTAAATATTTAATTTTTAAAGAAGTGAAATAAATAAATTTCACTATTAACTGCGCCATCATTATTAATAACTATTACACTATTGCATAACTATAATTGTCATTTATTAATAAATTACAATTACTAATAGATTTATTATTATCAAGATTATATAATTAAATAAGATCATCAATTTTCTATTTCTTTAACAATATACGAATTAAAACAAAACAATAATTAAATTAGATTATGTCAAAATTCAAATTAAAAAAAATCATATGAATTAATAAATAATAAAATAATTATAAATTAATAAATATTAAATAAAATAATACTAAACATAATTTGAATTTAAAGAATCAAATTTGTTTCCCATTTTTTTCGCCTTTCATAAAAATAAATAAATTTTCTTCAATCGATAAATTAAATCTTTATATAGATACAAGTTTCCAACATGCAACGCTAGATGGCGAAAGTTTTAAAATTGTAAAGTACTAACGCTTTCTTTACATAGCTTAAAATCTGAAAGTTACCGATTAGAAATGTATGAATTGTGAGCAATAAAGTTAAACCAATGTTCGAATATTAATTTTTTGCATTTGAAATATATAATTTAATATTAAAATAATTTTTTTATATATTAAGCTACATTAATAATTAAATTAGCAGTTGATAATGTATTATTGTAATTATATATACACGTCATACGTAACAATTTGTGCTGAAAAAATATGAGTGTTCTAAAAAGCATATTTATCAAAAAATTATGATGTAAGAAAATTTATGAGAAAATATAAAAGTAATATGGAAAAGCGAAGGAAAAAAAAGAGATATTTAAAAATATGATTGTGAAAATTGATTAAAAATAGATATATTACGTGAATGCAATAATAATTAAAATAAATTTAATTGGTTGAATTTGCAATAGTTTATTACATATATTAATACGTTTCGATATCGGTTGTTCAAGTATAACATGTAAATTTAATTAAATCACTATTGTAGATAGTACGTATCATTTACACATGCATTATAATGTGTAAGGATACATTAAAGAAATCGTTACATAGATTGGTTACATTTGCAAGGGGAGGATCAGCATGTTACAGAGATCGGAGATGTAGGGCTAGAGTATGCAAAAAATCAAGACCATGTCAGATTACAAACCTATCGTTCAATGATCTGGTTTCGACGGTGCATAGATAAAATAAACTGGTAACTAGTTTCCCGATGAGAACCAGAATGATTTCATGCTCGATATATTTTTCTGGTATTCGATCGAACGCGTGAAAAGTAGCGGTACCGTTGCTATCGATGTTATTCGATTTGCTTCCGTTTTCGCTTTTTTCGAGTACGGTTCATGCGCATGCGCAATTAACTCCATGTAAATTTAAATACTTGGCTCATATATACGTTTGTTAATTTAACGGTAATATTAATTCAACTGGCATTTGCAATGAAGAAAAAAACAATAAGAATAAGAATACGAATCTTTTCTTATCGAAGTATGTATATTTCATTAATCCCCATGAGATGAAAATTAAGAGGAAGAGATAATTAAAAAGAAAAGATACAGATACAGAGTAAGAAAAATATAATAAGAAAATAAGCAAGAAACCAAGGAAAAGGAAGTAAAGCGTGGGAACGGAATAAGACGAGAAGGAAAAAAAGGTTGCATTTACACTTCGATCATCGAAGTGTACTGCACTTTTTTTTTTTTTTTAACGATCCGGTACGCAAGTTTTTTCTACAACCAGGTTTGTTACGATTCTCTTCTGTCAAATTTCGTCCCTAATAACTCTCTCTTCGAAAATAATATATCTACAGCTATCGATCTAGAGTATTCAGTCGGTAGTGGATAGGTAGATGTGTCGATGGAGGAGCAAAGGAAGGTAGAGGATTGGCGGAGATGCAGCTTAGGATTCCACGCATAGTCAAGGAGTCTCTGGTTGGTTGGTAAGTGGGACTAGTCGGGACTCATAGGCAGCATGTCTCTTCTACGAGGCTCACAGTCCCATTCGAAACTCTGAAACGCGTCTAAGCGTGGCGTGTTCGCTTCCTCGGACAAGTTCCTCGTCGCTCGTATATAATATATTTCCTTCTCTTTTAAGATTCCTGGATGGAACAAAAAAATCTCGATGATGCGGAAATATTTGAACGATAAGACCGTAATTTGAATCGCTCGAAACTCCGTCAAAGCGAGTGTCGAGCGTTCGATATATTTATCGTGAAAACTTCTGATCATCGAAACATCGCCGGAACGAATAGTTTGATCGATCTATTTCTCGTTCCATTATCGATCTTTTCTCTCACGAAAGAAAGGTGGTCGCCGTCCAGCTATAGTCGCGCACAACCGCAGCCCGGGAAAACTGCTATTATAACAGGCAACACTGCGAAGAATCGAAACTAGCCAGAAGACTAGATCGAGGTTGTGCTCGGGGGTCGGGGTCGAGGTCGAGACCCAGATCAAGATCAAGATCGAAAATCGAGGTCGTGGTTGGATGGTCGAGGGTGAGTTCTGAGGGTCTATTTATCCTTGATATTTTCTTCATCTTCTATATTATGCGATCATATATCATGAATCGCTGACGATAAGTATATTTTTTCTTCGTTAAGATCATTTACTTTCTCTAAGTAGGAAACGATTATGCACACTTTCAAACTAGCGTTAAGGCTAAAATTTTATTTAATTTTAATCCATTTGAACCGTTGAGACATTTATTTGTTTTTATGGCAGAAACATCAGGATGTGACTAATTAGAAATGGAAATAATTCCTTTACTCGAGATAAAAAAAAAAAAAAAAAAAAAAACAAAGAAATTACATATTTGAGAAGTTGAAAGTAATCTTTTCTAAATCGAGGTCATGCGAATCACACGTACAAATTCCATAAATTCTCATAGATTCTTCATGTAATAATTAAAAATGTTGAACAGAAATGAAGAAAAAAATAAATACAGGAAGAGAGAGAGTGAGATATATTCATTGAAACGAATTCACTTTAAACTTCCTAGATAAATCAATCATATTTCTGACTTCTATTGAAAAAAAAAAAAAAAAAAAAAAAAAAAGAGAAAAAGAACACAGGGATGCGATAAACTTTGAGTATTTTCACGTTTGATTTCCATATGACGTATGATGGGATACCGTTCGTTATAAGTGTCGACGATGAAACAGGTGCGAATAAAAGAAATAAAATGAATGTATAAAGTTTATAAGTGTAAAAGTCTTCAGCTTTATCCTCATCAGAGTTATCTCTTGATCATAGTTCTCAACTTGCTGTTGTAATTCATCTGATAATATTTATATGTATAACTGTTTCATTGTACTTTTGAAATGCGCATAAAAGCTAATCCAACGGATTCAAATCTTATGAAAGGAGTGAATAAACATATTTGTTATGCTGTCACAGACTCATAATTTTGACATTAATAATATTTGATCTATTAGAATTTTTTTGCCTATTTTATAAATATTACATATTTCTGAAATTATATATATTTCTAAAAAAAAAAAAAAAAAAAAGAAACAGAAAATAAAGAATTTTTCATAATAATCGTCCTAGATAATACAAAATAATAGACAATTAAATAACTCGACGATTCGATAATAAAAAAGTGAGGTTAGGTTTCTCTTCATTGGATTTCAGATGTATTTAGATCGCAATGTAGATTGAAATTTGAAAAAAAAAAAGAAAAATTACATGTCAAAAAGAAATATATATAAGAAAAATTTAGAAATAAAATAATATTTATTTTATCGTCATTAGAATTTGCGCGTAAAAGAAATCGAAAATAAGTGAAAGAAGAAGCGAGTACATATAACGCATTGAGGGTTGTAATTAAGTAGATACAGTTGATCCCAAAAGTATTCAGCCTCTGTAAATATTTCACTAGTTGCTTCTTAATAAATATAATTTTTCATTCTATTCTATTTCCTATCTAAAATAATTATATCATAGAAGTAATACGACATGTTAAAAAATTGACATTCACCTTTTTTCAATCGATGTATAATTCTTCGTAAAATATACGGAATATCCTGTGCGGCTATAATATCTTTGGAATCAACTGTAAGTACGTTAACTGCTCGAGTGGATTTTACTGGTCATTGCATGCCGCGGCCTTGAACATGCAAAGGAAGATAACGGCTTGCGAGAAATGTAACAGGTTAACCTGATTTCACTGCATCCGCATGGTGAATATGCGCGGTGCTATAATTACCGCGACACGAGCGACACGAGCGGCGAGTATGTAACGAGCAAATGAATCGTAAAAACGTCAAATATAATATATTAGAAACGCTTATTATGCTCACTACTACTTATTATTTATAGTTTGCACTTTTTCGATCAATACACGCAACACACAAAAGGTAAGATTTATTAAATAGATCCCTTCTTTTTCAAGATGTATTTACTCACTTTTCACTCTCACTGTGTATCCATATAATATTCAATTCTCTTCTTTGAATTAGAAGAGAAGGGGGAAAAAATTTTCTTCGAAGAATTAACTCGCGAATTCTGGAACGCGGTTTCGAAAAAAGGAAAAAAAAAAAAAAAAAAAAAATAGAGGGAAAGGCGAAGAGAGAAAGGAAGGAAAGATGGATGGCTACGAGGAAAACAAAAGAGACGAGATCAAAGGTGAAGATTCCGTGGTATAATGGCAGAGAAGAATAGGAGGCACACGTGACCTGCGTACACAAGCACGCTATAGTGTGTTCAAATTTAACGATTCAATTGAATGTCGAGAAAATCGCGCCCCATTATTTCTCTCTCCCTCTCCTCCTCCCCCCCCCCTCCCCATCTCACTCTCTGATGCATAAAAAAAATTCCGATACCGTTAAGGAAGCTTGAACTTTCCCTCTGCATTCGATCGTTTTCCTTCTTTTTCTCCTTCTTCCTTCTCTATATCATTTTTCCTCCCTTCTAATAGACTCTTTCCGACACAGTCTACTCTTTTCGTTTAGAAAGACGAGAAGATGGTATTTCCCGGTATACCGTGAAAGCTAGAGGAAAGAAGCGAGCGCGTGAGAAAGGAAGATATCTGAAACGAGATTCCATGCGATCTCTCGTTCTATCATCTTACAATCTGCATCTCCGATTCACGCTTCTGCTATTCTCTCTTTTCCAGGGCATTAAATTAGAAATAATTTAAATGATACTCAAAATAATTCAATGTTATCGATTGATTAATTTCAGTGATAATAAAAAATCCATTTGCTGAAAGGAGAGGACAAAAATAACATCGAATAAATCTAATATATGCTAATATATATATATATATATATATAATGATTTTATTTCTAGAAGATACGAGTTTGAGAGAAAAGTCACGTTGAAGAAAATCTATTTCCTCGATCTTCAATCTTCGCCAAGAACGAAATGAAGTCCAGCATTCGAGCGGCCATATGGTTAGTCCCGTTGGCAGTCGGATGCATGGCTCTGCCGCCGCAATTACAGGCCGATCTGATGAGTAGCGGGAAGATGAAATACCGGCGTGCGAAGGCGCCATCGTATTTCAACGAAGAGGAGTCGAGCAGTTCGGTGATTGCATCGAGCGGTAGCGGCATCGATGAGAACAGCATCGGCCCCACTACCATTAGCAACGTTGCAAAAATCAGCAATGGCGGCGGTAGCAAGAACGTCGATGCCATTATATCAAACCCGCTTCCTCCTCGCCGCGTTTCCGCCACGATTAACGGCGACTCGATCACCACGCTCCTATCCTCCTCCTCCTCCTCGTCCTTGCCGTCGGCGGTGACGACGTCGACGCCGGCGTTAACAATGTCATCGTCGACGGGTCACGATTCCTCTTCCGCCGAGCTCGCGACGGGCGGCTCGTCGACCTTGTCGATCGCGGACGCGAAAACGGAATGGGGAGCACCGTCGTCGGTGAGCAACCGTGGCACGACGACCACGAGAACGACGATGAAGATGTCGACAACGGCGATAAATACAAGCAGCTCGAATTTAACCACGTTCCCCACCGAAGCCTCATCGAGAACGATCGCTTCGAATCGAGACGCGAGCACCTTTTTACCTTCCTCGAAGAAATCGACGACTAGCTTCAACGAAATTACCACCACCCCTGCCTCGACCTCGTCGAAAGAAATGAGGGAATCCACGGGCAAGATCCGACCCCAGATCAAACTGACGATGAACTACACGAATCTTGGCGAGGTGAGTAAATAAAATTATTACTTCATCCTGATTTTGCTCTTTCCTTTCCTTTATTTTCTCATTTTTCGTTACGAGTTTCCATCTTTTGTATAAACAATTCTTTGATTATGAGTTGTAAAAAAAGAAGAAGAAGAAGAAGAAAAAAAGCTATTTGCATAGGTTTTCGAATTTTATGGTTCTGTAAAAATATTAATTTAAAAATGCAAATGATAGAATGAATATATAGGAATATATAGGATTATATATAAGGAAAAATGATCGACTACTTTCTAAAAGTAATATTATCCAAGAACATCGGATTGCAGATAGATCGTATAATATGATTGTGTAGTTAGAAGCAATAATAATGAACCATTCATACTAAATTGTATTCTCTTTAAAATCTTCTCTTTTTCTAACTCTTAATTGATTCATGTATGGATCTTTCACACTCTATGTCTTTGTATATCTACACGTGCTCGCTCTCACTCACATTCACTCGTTTAATCGCTCATTCATTCGTTTGTTCAATTCAAACAAATTATGCAATGATTCTTGAAAAATACTTAACTATATCCATTCAATAACACGGATAATCAGAAATTCAACGTTCAACGTATTAAAATTTCACATAATAAAAAAAATGTTATACGCGCCTATTATTCTAGATCAATCAATCTTCATTTATTCTATTATTATTATTCAAAAAATTCTATACCTTTTCTTTACTTTTCTTGTTTGAAACTTTACTAAAAATTCAAGATAAAATAAACGATGATCTGATAAAAATTTCACCTTAATCGATTTAAAAAGAATAAATAAATTATATATTCAAGAAATATTCGATTATTTTGAACAATTATTTTTGAGAAAAAAATTGCACTTCTCTATTCAATGTATACAATATTGTTCCTTCTTCTTCTTCCTCTTTCTTTCTCTCTTATTTTTTTTATTTTCTTCTCTCACGAGAATGAATCATCTTATTTCATTTGTGTACTTTTAAACAGGATGGATTCTATACGCGGAACATTTCACGCGCAAAATATAACTGTTTAAGCTATAACTATGTTTAACTATACCATAAGTACCGTAACTACACTGCTATAAAGCGGTTAAGTTTCACAGGTCAAAGATGTGTTGCAACTAAATCATGCACTTTGTTTAACCAAAACAAACTATTCTTCTCCTGTAATGAACTTCACCATTTTTTTCTTTTTGCCTGAACAATTTCATTTTCCTTTATCTATTTCTTATTTTATCCTTTCTCATCCTCTTTCATTCCAAGTCATTGACACGATATCCGGTAATTATTTTAATAAGGATCGAGTTGCGTTTTTTATCCGGAAAATAATTTCACACGAAATATATATTACTATTTCATGATTGGAAAATCAGATTGCATCAAATGTGAAACATTCTCATGTGTATTATATTTTATATTAAACAATTAATAATTTTTTATATCGACTTTATTTTTATAAACGACAAAAAATAAAGCAAAAACGTGTAGCAAATATAGAATTCAAAATTTAAAAAATTTCGAATTTTTTTCTATTTTTGTGATTCGATATTTTAAAAAAAATAAATATTTTCAGTTTCAATTTTGAAAAGTTCATATATGAGATTGAGGTTAAGAGGAAGATAGGAATAGAAATAAAAATGTTATAAACACACAATTTCACGTAATAAAATATGATAAAGTAATAGATATAAATTTCTTGTGAGTTAAGTTGAAAAGCGAGTTCAACAATATCAAAATTTTATTTTGCAAGCAATTTACACTGGAAGGAAAGAAAAAAACTATTAAAAGTAGCCTAAAAGTTTTTATTTTAAATATGAGATTATTTTGATAGAATATATTATTAAAAATAATATTATATATATATTTTATAACGATAGACGTTTAATATTAAAATATTGCACATATTGTATATATAAAACATTATTTTGATAATAAAAAAAAAGAGAGGAAATTAGTTTCAATCAAGATAATTATGTCTTGAGATTGGTTATCAAGAAATAAAAATGAACAAAATTATAATTATCTTACGATTACGATTATGATTATAAAATATTATATCGATCATATACCTTCAATAAAAGTTTAATCAAATCAATCGATTCTTCTGAATGTATTTCGATATTATCAACGCCATCTACGAATTTAGCGAATTTATCGAAATTACAGTTCGCGCGCAAAACTCGTGAATCGTCGCGACACGTAACATAACCTGTATAAGTTAAAGGGATGAGACAAGATTCTAAATATATTCTTCGACTGGATATTGATCATATCGTTCATCAATTTAGATATTGATATTAAATTCAATGTTTTTTTTAGAAAATTGTCACGAATCGCATTGCTCGTTTTAACGTTTCAAAAGGAGGGCAAGTGTTCATGACCGTGACGTGCGAGCGGATCGGCTGATGTTAATATCGGTAGTGGAACGTGACGATACCAAAACAAGCAGAAAAGAATGAAAAGAGGAAGAGTATGAAGGGAAAAGAAATAAAAAAAAAAGAGGATAAAGAAGGTATCGAACGACTTTGCTACACGCTTTTATTGTAATTGCTCATTCAACTGTACGTGTTCGTAAATTATATCTGTATACTACGTAGATAGTATATGTGTTCGTAAGACAATTTTCTCGATCCGCTTTGAATGATGAAATGTATTCAGTTATGAAAATAGCTGTTCTAGATTAATATTATACGTGGTACATTTTAAGCAAAAAATAATCGTTAATTATCAATCTTATGATTAACTGGATGAAAAACCGGACTAATGAAACGTAACGATAAAAGTAAGAATTTAATTTCTTTAACGGCATTCTATTAAATAAGAAATAAATAACTACTTTGTACAATAACGAAAAATAACGAAAAAGAAAATAATGATGGTTATTGAAGTAGTTCTTTGTTCGTAACATAAAATCGATTATTCGAAGATTTGAGAAGATTCTTAGAAATTGGCAAAGAATTAGAGAATACCGGACATTAACGTCGGCATCCGTACTGAAATGCTCTTGGAATTATACCTTTAGCAATATTATCATAATGGAACAATCAACTTTGTGGTTCACCAAGAATCATCAAGAATCATCACGATCGTGAATTCACGACACGACAAATTTCTATTCTAGTCTTTCCTATTTCTTTTTTCATTCCTCCCTTTAATTATTAAAAAATTTCGGTTTCAAGTTTAATTCAATTTTCATCGAATCTAGAAATTCGATGCCATGTCTAACAAAAATGCTTGTTTATCGATCGATTCATAGACTGGGGTACGATTACCGGAGGGTGCGAGCGCAGCTCTTGCAAAACCAACCAAGTATCACTACTATCCACACAATCAGCATATCTACTTGTTACCAGAGTGCGCGGTACAGCAAGTTTGCAATGCCGTTTACGTTAGGCTGAATTTTACTCAGCCTCTGTGCGCTTGTCCAGGAAGATACCGCGACCCTTGCAGCGCCTCACTCGACAGCGACGATCTCCACACTACCGAGCTGGTCACCGACCCACGAACCAAGGTTAGTCGCCTTGCCGCACTATCCTCTTTACTAGACCTTTCTTTATTCCTTTGCTTCACCGTGTATCTCTTCTCTCGAGTCTAGAATGTTTCTCTTTTTCTCGTTACGCTTATCGAACCTCGTTACGTTTAACACAACGAAACGAAAGGAAAAGAAACGAACGGAACGATACGGAACAGAAGTCAATTCGGTTCAATTCATCGAAACGTCGGATTTTGCGCGTAATTCAAATTTTCTTCAAATTTCTCCTCACTCTTACGTAAATCGTACAACGGTTCCAAAGTTTGGATTCGATCTTATCGAAATGTGTGAAGCGAAGAGACGTAATTTAATTTAATTTTTTTTATCCGAGATTGACGTAACGTAAATTTAATCTTTGACGTTTCATCATCTCTCGTAACTCTTTTTTTTTCTTTAATTTTTTTTTTTTTTTTCGTAATATCTGATTAATTATTTTTTTTTTTTTAAATGATTACTTTTAAAATCTCTATCGCCAATTTTACAGACACGTTTTCTCTTTCTCCAATCAAAAAAACGTCGTACAATTTTGGGACGAAAAATTAGTGGCTATTAGTTACAGACGATGATTGTCATTAAACGTTTGATACACGATAAGTTGTTCAAACGTTTAGAAAGTTAATAATACCGAGATATAAACAATTTATGTACACTACTTATTATGTGGGATTATGGGAACTGGATGTGGATAGATAAAATCGTGTAGATGTTCCAATATTCCCAGACGAGAGTAATTTCTCTCTCTCTCTCTCTCTCTCTCTCTCTCTCTCTCTCTCTCTCTCTCTCTCTCTCTAGCTGATTCGTTCTTTTCTTTCTCTCTCTTGCTTTTCTTTAACATCATACACGAATACACGATAATTATTTACTTTTATTTATTTATTTATGTAATTAATTAAATTACGTCAATTCTATGAGAAGATAGGAAATCGAAAACAATCTTGTCTATTAAAGTATATATTTCAATTCATGATCTTAAAAAAAATAATTTTCAAATTTTAAATATAAACTCGATTAATCTTATCTCCGACCGTCTACATTTTTTCTCTCATCTCCTCATTTAACCTCGAGAATACCATATATATATATATCATGTGCCCGCGGTGTAGAAACAACGAAAGTCAGACGTACGAGAGAAAAAGAAGCGACAGAACGATGGCAGAAACCTTTCTAGAGAGCATAGCGCGTATACAAAAAAAAAGTATGCTTCTTCACTTTCAACCAGTGTAACGAGTTTTCGAAATGTTAAACTAATGTTTTTTTATCCTAAATAATCCTGATAAATCCTAATAATTATCTTAAATAAACTATCCTCTGCAACGATAGAAAGACCATGCCAACTCAAATATCTTTATTATTAATTAGAATTTGAAAGTTAGTTTCTAAATTTAATCGTTTAAATATTAAGCGATCAGAAATGATTTTTCTTAATTGAAAAATAAATTTTTTCTTGCATTTGTATTTGCACATACAAATTTGTTTCATAAAAAGGAATAACTTAAAAAAAAAAAAAAATGGCGCATTTGTTAATTGAAATTTTCTCTCTCGATTTAGGCTCTAACATTGGTGAAAACATGTGAACCGGTGGCGGAAATGCGCGAATGCAGAATACCAAGAGACTGGTCTCTCCTCGCGCTACAAAACGTACGAACAGGGAAATCTCATTATCTCGTTATATGTCGTTGTCCCGACGCCAATATATTGGGTAAGAAATACGAAGAGAGGAAGAAACAATATTTTCTAATTTTGAACACTGATAATATTCTTGTGAAACAACATTATCTTCTTGTGAATCAAAACTATCCTTTTGAAATATTTCGAAAATGATCACATGTAATCACATATTTTATGTGACTTTATATTTTAACACGAAATTTGATATAATACAATATATATATATATATATATGTATGTATAGAGGGTCCTATGAGTCACGATCAACCAACATACGCGAGCGTACCAGGAATACGTGTTTACGGGATGATGTGCGTGCAAGGGAATCGAAAAGGACGACCATTAAGATATAAACGCAGTGTTTCAGGTATGCGCAATAGATTTTTGCGCATATTAATCGTAACAATTATACCGAATGGTTGATTTCAACAAATTTCGTCTCTACAGATCATTTCCATCGAGAGATTGACGAGGAGTCTGCTGCATACAGCGACAGTGAAGAGACGAATGAACGATTGAAGTTTCCATGGTACAAAGTACGGCAACTAATGGATTCAATTATTTGGGATTAGATTTATTAGCTAAACTTCCAAAATAAGAAAAGAAAAAAAAAAAAAAAGAAAAGAAAAATACGATACGATAAATAATTACATTATGCTTAGCGTCATTTCACATTTTATTTATTAAGCATCTCTCCCTGCTTCGCTTCGCTTCGTTTATTTATCGATCCATCTATTTTTTAATGTTTATTTATATATCACGTTATATTATATTGTACCAATTGTACGTCAATAATACCCGTAACATCCATTCTGATATATTAAAGTAATGTGACAAGAGTGTCAAAGCCATTTCTTTGATAGACTTGTATTTTGTAATTTGGATTACACGACGTGATCGTATATAACGATCGAATGTGCAACGAACGTTGAATATATAATTGCTATTACTATGATATTGTATACCCTGGTTCAAACTGATTTGAACAACGACTACATTCCTTCGAGATGATGAATGGATATAGAAACTTCTTTTGGCACTGTTCCAAATGTGCCTACTTTATCAACCGAAGATAAATATAAAAAATCATAATACCTTTTTCTTCGCGATCAGACATATCTCATTATCTACTCTAACATTTTAAAAATCTATCTATGATTTTTTTTTTAACAAAAGAATAAAATCATGATATTTTCACATTATTTCACACGATAAATTGCTTTTGATTTTTCATAGAAATAGCTGTTAAAATAAAATTTTTTTTCAAAATTATTATTGTTCAGCTTATATTCTGATTTTTTGCCGATGCGTTATTCAATGAAACCAATGAACGATGCACAAAAATCGTGATTACATCGAATAATATATTTCTTGTACTTGATTATTTAATGGACACTATGATAAAAAAAATCGAGAGACAAAAATTTATTAGGTAGATTAGAGGATAATATTATATTTGATTATAAATATCATATTTAATTATATTCTGTTAACTTAACTCTCTAATATCATATGATTTTTTTATCTATTGAGCAGATTTTTCTACATTTTTATGAATTTAAATTACTCTATTTAAATTACTATTTACTATATTTTAAAATAATATTATATATAAAAATTTCTTACAAATTTATAACTGCAATAGTTATATTTTTAAAAAATATTCATTAAACAATAAATTGTTTCTTTGTTTCTTTACAAATTTTTTTGTTTTAATAATGAAAGATATATATAGAAAAATTCGATAATATGCATATCTTCTAATTGACCTAATAATATTCATTAATTCATGATAATCAATCTTTTTTTCCTTCCATTCATTATAATTTCAAATAGGAAAGGTACAAAACAAACAATGAAATTGAATAAATAAATACAAAAATATCTGTTTAGAATTTATCTCACTTACCCAATACGTCCGAATTGACTAAAACACTGCAGCTATACATAGGTGTAACTAATCGAGGATGTCTTGAATTGAAAGCACGGCGGCAAGCTTCTTTGCATGTCGACATCAAATGACCACCATCCACATGTCCTTGATTTTGATGTCCGTTATTTTCACTAATAACACATTTTTTTTTTTTTTTCAATATTCGATTCTATCATCGAATTAAACAAAAAGTAATAATACGAAAAAAATAGATAAATATTAAGAAACATTAATTTACTATACGAATAAAATGTATTTATACCTTTGAGAATCTTGATAAATTTCCCATTTCTTCACAACAAAACAGACACCCATCATAGGTTCTTCGCATAGAGGTCCAGCAAGCGTTGCCAATTGAAAACCGTTGACCATACCACTTTCATAACTATATCATAGATAATATAAGTTTAAGTATCAATTTAGAATGTTTGATTACGTTTATTAATGATATAAAATACTTTAAATTTATTTCGCTTAATTGTTTTATTTAATATAAAGAGGAGAGGAAATATGTGAAGTCAAAAATGAATATTTATTATAATTATATTAGTTTTCTTCTAAAATTTAATTTTTCTACGTTGATGAATACTCACGGAGCACGTGAATCCGTAGACTTTGAATGGCCTTCCCAAAATTTTCTCTGTTTGTAGTCGGTTTCGTTTAACAAGATGTTAAGACCACAATTTCGTGGCCCGAATGACCATATTTTATCTAACACATCCTTTTGTCCCGCTTCTCGAAATGCAATCGCCAATTCAGTTTTAAACGTTTCTAATGCCCGTTGTTTCTTTTCCGACATCGAACACAATGATTCCATTTTCAGGTCCAATGCAATTTTTCCACTTTCTTCCTCTTTGTCTGAACGTGATTTATCATAATGATAGAACAGCTTTATTAAATCCACGTTTTTTTCCAAAATCTTAGTTACCTTTTCCGGTAAAGGTCTCGCGTCGATTTCAAAGTAACACTGTCGATTCGCTGTCCAAGTAGTAAAACTAACATCCTCGGGTTTTTTTTCAATCGCTTCGTTTACCATATCAACTTTCGGAGGAGGTACAACCGTTTCTCTAAATGGTACGATAGGTTCCGATACGTTTACATCAACTCTCGCATATCGTAACTTCAAATCTTCCAAACACCTTTCCAAATGCACTTCTCCAGCAGTGTTCAATACTATTTCCCCACTCTCTTGAATGTGAACAATGGCACAGGCATCTGCTTGATTAAGCAATTTCAAGCCGTTGATCAATGGCTGCAAATCATTCGGATGTTTTGGTTCGAGTGCAACACGCATTATGGGTACACCGAGTGAAGTTAGTTCCGAAAAAGATGGACAAGCAATGGTGGTGGAAAGGGTCGCTGTCTTTAATACATGATCCTCCAGATCACCAATTCCGAATACGTTACCAGAAAATATTTTATCGGCAGGTTCTAATTCTCTGCCCATCAAAAGGTATAGTTTTCGTATAGTAACTTTAGTCACGTGTTTTCCAGGTTTTAAATCTTTTAACGTGATATCCTCGTCTATCACAGATTCGCCCGCTTTTTGTCGTTTCAATATTTCGCGTGGATCATGTTTTGGACCTAAAACGTATACACTGCATCCCTCTCTTAAACATCCAGAATAAATCCGAGCGAACGCTATTAATGTAGTTTCGGAATTTTCATCTTCCTCATCGATTTCTTTCGAAACCATATTTTCTGATTGCGAAGATTGACCGCCGTTTAAATTGCTGGTATTAATATCTTGCTCTGTATTTTCAGCCATTTGTTGTTTCATCATTTTTTCCGCGTGTTTTGTTCGTGCTATTTCTCTTCGTTGAGCCAACTCTTCCGAGGTTAAAGGTTTCGGTTTATTTTCTGGCAATACTTTTTTCTCTACTGGAAACATTTTCGATATAAATACAACGATAGGTGAATCAGGAGAAGGATCGCAAGCTAAAAATGTCTCTTTTAATTGTCTCGTTTCTTCTGGTAATGCAGAGAAATCAAAGTTTCCGCTTAGTAAACGTTCTACCTTCTCTGAAGTTAAATTATGCGGCGCTGGAACTTTTTCACATATAACATCGAGGCAGGCACGAGCCAAAGGTAACCACTGGGAACAAACTGCTTGTAATTGAGCCCTACAATCTGTATGCCTTAAATCTCTTGTTGTCAACTTAATATCCATTTTTTTAGCCATTGAAGCTACTTTTTCTTTATCCTTACGAACAGTTATTGTTTCATATAAAGACCAAAGATTATCCAAAATAAGTTGAACAAATAGAGGTTTTTTTGCTTTCTCTTGAGCTCCTTTCATTATTCTTTTTGTTTTAGTATTTACATAATAATCTCCCCAAAGTGTTTTCAATAGAACCTTTTCGCTAAAGCCTAATTTGGCTGAAAATATATTGGCAAATTCTTTGATGCCAAATCCCCAGCCATCTGTAGCACTGGAAAATAAGACATTACCTTGTTCAGGAGAAAAATATAAGTTGGAATCATCTATATCTTCTAGAACAGATTGCCAATCTGCTAGATTCCTCTCAGAAATATTTTCCATTTTTTCTTTTCTCAATTCTTCTTTTTCTTCACGTTCCATTACATCACTGGCAAATAATTCTCCCATTACAGCATTGACCTGTTCTAAAACTTGTGTTAAATGCACATAAGCATCTAATGCAGACAATTTCATTTCTGTAATCAATCTATCTATTTTATTTAGTACTAAAATTGGTTTTAAACCTTCTGTATAAGAAATAGATAATGCGCTACGTGTTTGTGGACATACACCTTCTACCACATCAATCACAATGATGGCACCATCACAAAGTCTAACAGCTGTTGAGACTTCTGAAGCAAAATCTACATGCCCTGGAGAATCAATTAAATTGATAGCAAATTCTTGACAATTATATTTATGATAAAGAGTAATAGAGCTCGATTTCATTGTAATTCCTCTAAGTTGTTCATCGGGACGACTATCTAAATATCGTAATTTACCAGCAAGTTTATTAGAAATAATTCCATTGCTAGCAACCAAGGAATCTGCCAAAGTCGTTTTGCCATGATCTACATGAGCTAATATACAAATATTTCTTATATTAGCTGGTTTGCTTTGAATTTCACTTAATTTTTCTGCACTAATGAGTCGCATTATGTGATTAATTGTGATTCTGTGATTAATTCATAAGCAAATATAAATGTGAATTTTTGAAGCATTGATAAATGTGCAAATATAAAATACAATATGAATATTAAACTGAATGATAAATCTTGAAGATTATAAGATGTGTAACACTGTCGATTTTATCAAACAAACGAAGAAATGATATAAGTACGTCGAAAAATAAAGTCTAATGTATAATATATTTTTATGTATACGATGTACTTATGAATGTATTAGCTTGATAAAATAATAGTAAACACTATTTCACTTTATTTTGTTTCCACAGTACGTAACGTTCGACAAACACAAGGATGTATCGTAGCTTTGTTGACATCGTCGTCGTCTTCCAAAGCATACCACTTGTTTCAGTTGCTCAATCGGTCGCAACACTGACAGATTATTAGTCAGAAAATGACGGTTGTAATTATTTCTTTTTTTTTTAATCTCACTGGACATATATTTGCTAAAGGAGAAATCTTTTTGACACTTTTCTTTATCTTCACAGGTTAGAATCATTAATATAAAATATTACTTTGTAGCTTGATCTTTTATCTTTTAGAATCTTTAATTGTGTAACCAAATATTGTTTTCAATCGTTACAAAAAAATTAATTTTAGCATTGCTTCGAAAAATTCCGAAATAAAAAACGTGTCGAAAATTTAGCGTGCACCAAAAATCATATATGTAGTCATAACACGTAACGAATAAATGCTCGAATTGTTTCTACTTTATTACTTTTATCAATTAGTCATGAAAATTGCTCGAAAACAATCGTTATTAGCCTTATCAGAAATTGATAAACAATATTAAAACCTTATGCAAGAAAATTTCAGTTATAAGACATGTGTTATATGATATAAATGCACATGCGCAGAAGTATGAAATTTTGTGCCATCTATGACTATGTTCTTTAGCGCATTTATATAGAAAAAAAAAATGATAAATTTTAGAATAAATAGTATTCGCTAAATCGAATAAAGTTATTTAAAATAGATCAAAAAACTAAGATTATAAAAAGATAAATCATTTTTTATTTTCATTTAAAATAACTTTTTGAATGATTTAAGAGTTATTATTTCACATGGAAATAATTATCTTAACATTTCTTGTTTACTTTTTATTTTTTATATAAATATATAAAAATTAGCTCGAATAGACTTTCTTAATATTTTCTATTGATAAGTTAGAAAATAATAAATGTAATGAAATGCAAAATTATTATTAAATTTTGCAGAATAAAAGAAAAAGGCAAATAATGGAAACAGATAAAGATAAAGTAGGAAAAATTATGGAATTAGCGTCATCTCTAGTGTTATAGATAAAACAAACTAAAGAAGAAAAGGAAGTAATAGAGGTAAATAAAAGATGGAGATAGATTAAAGGTATTCAAATCAGCGCCATCTGCACAATATCATAAATGAAACACACAGAAAAGGATAAGAAGAGATAGAAAGATAGAGATAAAGTAAGAATTGATCACCAGCTCTATCTCTTGAGAGAAAGATTCTTCAACTAGAATAAAATAGGATAAGAATTGAGGATTAGTATCATCTCTTGATTTTTGAAAACATGTATTTAGTATTCAAAAAATGATGCTGGATCATCAATTTTTATTATCTTATTTTACTTTTGATATTTTAATTTTTTAAGAGATGGCGTTGATAATTTTTACTATATTCTGTCTTTTTTATGTGTTTCATTTGCAACATTTAGATATAATGCTGATTCTTCAAATTTTTATCTTATCTCCATTTTTCTCTCACTATTTTCTCTATTTTTCTATACTTATTCTTACAATATTCGCGATTAGAATATTAATAATTATATATGATTAATTATAGATGAAATATTTTGTCTATGACTACTTATAAATGAATAAAAAAATTATTATTAACCGAAAATGGATAAGAAAATATTCAAATGTTTTTTGATCCTTCAAATAACTGATATCCTTGAATTAATTTGTTTAAAAATAAAGAGCAAATTATCTAGGAAAATAATATAAGAAAAAAACTGTGATAAATTTTATTATACAATAATTATAAATACAATACAGATTATATGTACAAAGATTTTTATAAATAATTTAAAAACCATAATAGCTTAGAAATTGATTTAAAGAAAATAACAATTTAACAATATTAATTTGATAAAATTATATTTTAATATAATTCAGAAAAGATTTCGAATTTCTTATTATTTACATTGTACGTTTTAATTAAGCGTTTTAATTAACGTTATCGCATTTTAATTTAATTTATGAAACATGAATATAGATATATATAAAATACATATCTAAAATATACATATAAAATACATTATGCCTATCATATTTTTAACTATAGTAATGAATAACATTACAAAGAGCAAAAAAGGCAAAAAAAAAAAAAAAAATAAGATAAATAAAGAACAGAAAAGGAAAGAATAATGGATAAAAAAAGAAACAAAATAAAGAGAAGAAATTAAATTTAGGATTCATTTAGTAATAACTGATGTTTCTTCATTAGTTATTTTTTCCATTTTTTCTTTCTTTTTTAATGCACGCTTTCTTATATTACACATGGTCTTACAAACTAACCAAAGCGTACCTTTTTCGCATATGTAACGTAAAGCATTTACAGAGGCGACTAATAAACCATGCGGCAAATAGCCTGATGTACACAATTCAAGACCAATTGTTTTTAGTGTATGTTTTACATATTTCTCTGGAGTTGGCGCCATCCAAGTAGGTTTCCTAAAAATATATTTTTATATATAATATTTATATTTTTTATATATAATATATGAAAGATATTTTATTTATTTTGGATCTCTTAATATATAATCTTTGATAGTTTCGATTAGTCGTTAATTTCACTGATAAAAAAATTATGTCACGATAAAGTTATTTCGTTTGAAATGACAAATATTGAGATAATGATAAGGCTTTTTTCATGAGTCGAATTTATATAATTGTTATTGCTTAAGAACTTCAAGAAATAAACATGTTCATATTTGGAAATAATATTATAGTTTTAATTACATTATGGTTTATATATTTTTTTTTCATTTTTCTCCAATTTTTATTGTTATTTAAATTTTTAAAATTTTTTTATTACTATAACCGATAAAGAATAAATTTCAAATAAAGTTTATTCTCAATATGATTATCTCATTACTATTATTATATGCAGTGATTATTTAAAAAATAAATTATTTATAAAATAAAATTAATAAAATTAAAAAACAGAGTATATATAGAGGATTATAGAGTTAAAACAAATATAAAGATTAGTGTATTTATATAAAAATTTTGAAGCTTATTTATTAAAAATTTAAGTTTATTAAATCAAAATGTAATTTAATTTGAATTGAATTTTATAACCTTTTATATCAAATGTAAATAGGTCAACATATAAATGTATAAAAATTGATGCAATGCGACATTGGTGACAGTAAAAAATAAATTGACGTATGCAAAAAAAAATATATGCATGCAAATTTTACTACGCAGAAAATTTTTATATAAGATCTATAAAATCCAAGTACAAAAAATTGAAATTTTTACGTATAGAAAACGCACAATTATTGCATAATTATTGATAGTTATTATCAATAAAAATGATATTTTTTATATATAGAATAATATATAATAAAGTAAATAGAATTTCTTCCTTCAATTAAAAATTAAATAGTTTTAAGAATAATTTTCTTGAATAATTTTTATAAATAAAGTTTTTAATATAATTAAAATTTTTTATAAAATATATGTATAAAAAATAATTTTAAAAGATAAACAAATAATAAAGTAATTTTTTTTTTAATGTAATTATATATTTTAAGTTATTCAATTGATTTTGTAGATCTAATCTCAAAAATAATAATCTATAAAAAAAATATTATCATATATTGAAATTTGTATAAAAAAATCATTAATTTAAGAATTATTTTAATTTGAATTTTATAAAACTCATCCTACAAAAGATAAGGAAAGCATAAAAGTATTTCGTGTATTCCGTTTTGTAATATGATAAAGATTTCGTTATAATCATAACGTTTTATATTTTTAATTTATATTATTTAAAAAAAAAAATCAAATAAAAAGCAGATATTATCATGTGACTGTTCATCAGATTCTCGAATCCAGCAATTAAAAATGTTTCATTTAGAAAAATTATAAATATTTTGTAATTATATACATTTTATAATTAAATAACATTTTAATTTTCTTTTTTTTTTTAATTATTGTTTTTAATTATCTTTCTTATTGTTCATCGTATCATGTCTGGAAAGAAATGTAAATCAAAATTTGAAGAATCATTAATTATCATTAATATTTATCGTTTTATAAATGAAACTTGGTTATTTTTCAGATCAGCAAAACTAGCCAAGATATTAAAAAGCAAAAGATAAATGAAATAAAGAATTGTCCTCGACGACGAATGAAATAAAAATATTCACGTATTTAAATTTGTTTAAACTTACTTTATCTAACTTGCAAATGGATGTACGTGCATATATAATAAATGCATGTATATAATAAAATATATACGTAATAAAAAAAAAAAGAAGGAAGGAAAATATTTAAATTTCATTTTTTTTTTTTTTTTTTTCACTTACGTGATCTTTGACATCTTAGTTGCCACTGGACCAGGAATGAGGCATTGTACAGTAACACCGAATGGTGCGGCTTCAGCGGCTAAATCTTCACTTAGCTTGATAACGTAACACTTGCTGGCTGCATACACAGTTAAGTAAGGAGATGGCATAACAGCCGTAGCCGAGCTGATATTTATCAAAATGCCCTTTTTACGTTCGAACATTTGAGGAAGAAGGGCCCTTGCGACTCCTGTCATTGACGCCACATTCAACTGCAAAATCTGAGCTATGCTTTCCTCTGAGACATTCGTGAATAATTCAGGATGATCATAACTGGCTCCTGCATTATTTACCACTATTGCAATCTAGAATTTTAATTAATCAATTCTAATTATTTCTTGAGAATATTAATGAATGTTAATGATAAAAGTGGCATGACTTTTTGTATTGTAAGATTAAATAAAAATATCAATCGTTAAAGAATAAATTTTCTAATGTATAATATTTCTCAATTTTTTAAATTCAAGTAATTTGTATAACTGACATAATTTTATCAATATTATCTTAATAAACTATATTATTAATTACTTTATAGAATATGACGATGTAATTGTGTTAAAATATCTGTTAAAACCTATATATTACCATTTAAAAAATAATTAAATAATAGTTTAGAAAATATTCGAGAATAAGAATTAAGAATCTATATATTACCATTTAAAAAGTAATTAAATAATAGTTTAGAAAATATTCGAAAATAAGAATTAAGAATCATTGTGTTAATATTCTTATTTAACAATCTGATATTAATTTGAAGAGATATTAATTTTACAAATAAAATATATATATGTATAATCAATCACAAGTCTTTATATATATTATTTTATAAGGAAATTCATTTAATCCGAAAATTTAATAGTTTGTGCTATATATATATTATTATAAATAAAGTATATATTTAGAAAATTTTTTTTATCAACAGAAAATCTCTATAAAAATATGAAATCACTTGAACTAAAGCATCTTTTCAAATACCAATTTTTATGAGCTAATTAACACATTTGCTATTATTTAAAAAAAAATTTAATTAATTTTACATAATATAAATAAAAAATAAGAATATAATTAGTAAATATAATTAGGTTGTTTTTTATTTTCCATAATTATCTTTGTTGAATATTAACAAATGAAAATTAACAATGTCCATCATAAAAGTAACATAGTGACTCATCATAATAACGAACGTGTTAAAAGAATAAGAATAGAAAGACGGATAAAAAATGTTAAAGAAAGAATACCTCGAGCTCTTCAGTGGCTTTGGCAATTTTGGCATAAACCGCTTGTCCCTCGGTCAAATCTGCATCCACGATTCGAACTTGAACTCCATATCGTTCTTTGATCTCCTTCGCGACTTCCTCGAGTTTTGATAGAGATCGCGAAACCAGCACAATATCCAAACCTTTTTTCGCTAACTGTTCCGCGTACGCTTTCCCGATACCGCTTGTAGCACCTGTGATCACTGCCCATTTACCCTGTGTTCTTGGGTCAACACCGAATCCAAAATTCGGTCCTATTAATTTCTTCCACACAAGAACGCTTATTCGCCATAGAATTCGCAATCCAAGCAATCCTAATACAACGAACGATATTTTTTCCCAACACGTTAACGTCATCCTGAAACGACGAAAAAATCAACTTGGCCGTCACTTGAAATTTCTTCGGTCGAAACGATACTCTCGAAGAATTACGATTGTCTATCGATGTTGATTGAATCGCGACGCAAATCTGTTTTCCCCCTTTGTAACGTCTTCTTTTCATACTCCTACTTGCCATAATGCAATGATCAAACGAACTTAACCATTGGTCGGTTCTGATGATCGCAGTCGTGACATTGGACCTCTATTATCACATTGTATAACATACTATTGGATATGATGATTTATTCAAAAGTTCTTTGAACCCAATTTTTTTTCTATTCGATTTTTATTCTCTTTATAAAAATTTATTATATTATTATTTATTAATCTGGGAGTAATAAAAAAATATTAAAAAATTTTCTATTAATCATTTGATTTCAAAATTGCACGAGACGAAGACGGATGTTTAACTTGAATTTACATGTGTAAATATTTTTTTACTTGTTCTAAAATTCAAATTGAATAATATTAATTTTTTATCTATTATTATTAGATATATTTTACTAAATTACATTCAGAATATTAATGATAGCCAAATCTCTAAATTTCTATAGGCTTAATATTTCTATAGATAATTTGTTCACGTAAACTATTATTTCTTTTTTTAAAGAATTTTTTAATTAAAAAATAAAATAACAGTGTGAAAATCTAGAATAGAACATATTTGGTGCAAAAATTAAAAAGATCATGACACTAAAGAAAATAAAAAATTTAAATATATTCAATGTAATGCATAATGTGTAAGAATTAAAATTTCAAATTGAAAATTCATTGACATAGATAATAATGTTTCAAGATTCAAGTTATTTTTTGAAAGAAAATACTATTTTAAAAATTTCATGGAACCGAAATTTGTAAAATTTAATCGATCACTAATATATTTATTTTTTAGAAAATTATTTTTTCATATACGATCATTTTTCATACACTTGTAAATACGATCACAGTATAAACACGTACACAGTATATTATACATTAAATCATATTTATTATATGATATATATGTATTATATTATCGCAATATTATGAAATTCTCATAAAATTATTATATTTATTATATTTTAACATCTTTTATGTAACGGCAATTATAAATAGAAATTCTAATAAAAAGTTTTCAAAAAATATAAACAAATTACATATAAACAAGTTATAATTAAGTTTTAAATTAAATTTAGTTTATGTTATTTATTGAAATAAATTTATATAATAAATTAAAATTTATTTTATATCTACAAACATGTGAATTGGAAAAATACAAATCGCTACATTACATGTGATTATATATACCAGATGTTATATTTTGATACAGAAATATTTATTATATTTTATATAAATTTCTTTTTCGTATATAAACAGAATTTATTTCACCGTTATCCGTTTGTAAACATTAATTAACGATTTCAATGCATCATATGAGAATAATATTTGCGATAATTTATATATTCTACTATATATATATTGAATTGAATATATATGCGTAAACAAAAGACAGATAAGAATTCGTGAAAATATTTATTTTACTTACTTTTATTTGATATTGTTGAAATTGATATTAATAAAGATGATAGTAACGTTGATAATAAAGTTTTTTTCTTGATTTGACGTATTTCTCTTCAACACAATAAAAATGTAGTGGATGTGAAACGATTAAATTCATTAATATGTAAAAATTTCAAGAAATAAGCAAAAATTTATGTAATCTGATTTCGATGCTCTCGTATTATTATCGCGAGAATTGGATTAATTAATTCAATTATTCAAAATATCAACGAGGAAATGAAAAATAGAAAACAAATGACATGTTGTGAACGAGTTTCAAAGGTACCGAACAAACCAGACTAAATCGGATCACGGAAGTGTACGAAGAGAGTATCGAAGAGAGTACGAAGAGAAAGCGGAAAAGGGAAGAGAAAGGTAACGTGAAAGTGGAAGGGGAAGAGACAGAGATTGGTGAAAAGGAAGAGTGGAGGGGAGTAGAGGAGAGAAGGAAGCAACTAAATATTAGGGGAAGAGATGGGTAGTTGAAGGAAAGCGAGGAAGCGAGAAGATATAATATCATGGTACGGTCGATGTTGGAAGCAAATGTGGGGAGTTTGCGCGGGCGCAGACATTATGGATGCGAATTCACGTGATCGTGGACGTAATATATGTTCCGTTCGATGCATATGTAGTGGAAATATGTGATTTGGATATTTAGATGTCAGCGTTAACTGTTTAAAAGAAAGTCATTGCTTACATCTTTCTGTTGTTAAAAGTGGGGAATAGTTTATTTTTTCTTTGACACATTTCATTTTGACATACTTCTCCGTAATAATAAAATATTCTCGATTAAAAAAAGTAAAATACTGTCGATAATTTATTTTTGCATTTTTCTTTACTTATGTTATGTTATTATGTATTTTCTTGAATATATCGAGAAATATATATATCCAATATATAAATCAGTCCAATATATAAAACTATTTAAATGCATACTACAAATATATAATGAATTCGAATCGGTTTTTATTTCGATTATAGATCGATTATAATATAACTAATTATTTCGATTTACATATTAAAAATTTTGTTTCATTTTTCTTTTATTTTCTTATTTATAAATTATGAAAGTTTTTATATTTTTTTGTTTTCGCTTTTACATTTTTCCTTGCTTTGATTATTGTTTGATTGTGTCGAATAAGATAATTTATTATTAAACTTGTGATTAATTGATATTCTCACATGTATCTCAAATATTTCATTAATTAAATATTATTGTGCTTAATATAATATAATATTTGAATTTCACATAATATGTAATAATATCATATGTATAATTGAATTGTGTTGTATGCATTTACACGAATTCATACATATGTATAAATACATATATGTTTTGTAGTATTTAAATAAAGAATAGCAGAAAACAGTAAAAAAGTTTGAAAAGAATAACAAAATCAATAGATGTCACATATTAAGCACGCAAATCGGTAGTATTAATTAACCGTTCTGAAATATCGGGCATAAGTGCTTTTGATCTCTTTTTCGATAGTGTTCCTGTTTTAACAATACGTCGACCAATTAACATTGTACGATTACGATTTGCTTGATGCAGAGTTTGTAAATGAAAACGTCTCCAAAGTAAAGCTTTGGTATCAATGGATTTTGTCCAATCGTGCCATTCTCCACGAGTAATCTTCTCACTTTCCATTTCCAATATCTTCTCGATTACACTGCGTAACCATATATTCCAATCTTTAGCTACATCACTGATATACTCTAGCCATCTAGTCCAGTCCCTAATTTCTAAAGATTCTACTTCTGGCATATACTGTTCCATGAATGCAAGCTGCGATTGAGTTAATAGCGATCTTAACCAAGTTGCAATTTTTCCACATACTATATTCATAGTAATCTTTAAGTCTTCCGTTAAGAGATCTGGATTTTCCAATCTTACTATATTACTCAACTTTTCGTAGATTGCACGATGTATGCCATTTGTTATTGGATCTTCACCCGTATTTTCTGGCGCACTTTCTATCATTTTATAAATAGTATCGATTATTTTGTCAAAAGTAAGATAAGGAAGATCGGTTTTAAATACGTCCTCCAAAGTCTTCATAATATCTATTTCTTTAGGTACTTCCATAGGTTCTAACGAAATCTTTTTTGGAGATACCCTTACTTCGATTTCTTTTTCTTTTATTTTTGGTACATCTTCTACCTTTTCTTCAGCTTTTGGTTCTGCCTCTTTTTCTCTTTTTATTATTTCTGCCTCTTCACCTGGCTCTTCAAGTTCTGTTTCTGGTTTTGCTTCTGGTTGTATATCTGCTTCTATTTCTGATTCTGGTTTTATAGTTTCTTCTGGTTGTATATTTTCTTCTTGTTCTAACTTATTTTCTTCCGGTTTTGTAATTTCTTCCATTTCTGGTTTTGTAGTTTCTTCTGGTTTTATATTTTCTTCTGGTTTTGTTTCTTCTTCTGGTTTTGCTTCAAGTTCTTCACCTACCTTAGGTGTTTCTAATTCTGTTTCTGTTTCCATTTCTTGTACTGTTTCTGATTCTGGTTCTGTTCCTATTTCTTGTACTGCTTCTGCTTCTGTTTCTGTTTCTGTTTCTTGAATTGCTTCTGATTCTGTTTCCGTTTCCACTTCTTGTGCTGCTTCTGCTTCTGATTCTGTTTCTGTTTCCACTTCTAATACCAGCTCTAATTCTGGTTCTGTTGCTTCCGTATCTTCCATTCGTGGTCGAGCTTCTACTTCTGCTTCAACTTGCGGTTGTGGTTCCGTTTGTATCTCTGTCTCTTGTTCTTCTGGTTGTACTTGAGCTTCTTTTTCAATTTCTACTGGTTTATCTGCTTCATCCACTGCTTCATCTACTTTTTCAAGTTTAACCTCCTCTTCTTCTTCCTCCGTTATTTCTTTCTCCGGTTCCTCTGCTTCTTTTACTTTCTCTTCTTCTTCTTCGATCATTTTTGCATCTTCGTCCCAATCATCTTCCTCATCGTCATCCTCGTCTGGATATTTCTTTTCAATCTCTTCCTCCTCCACTTCTTCGTCCTCGTCCTCCTCTTCTTCCTCTTCCTCTTCATCTATTCTCATTTCTTCTTCTTTCTTTTTACATCGTTCGAGAAGTTTTTCTTCTTGATATTGAGCAACCTCAAATAGCACTCCGGTCACCCAACAGGCTAATACATCAGCCAAATAACGTACCTGTTGCGATTTCCGATCTTCGTCTTTTGGTTGACTGTATTCAAGAACATTTATCAATCGTCGAACTATCACTTCTGCGATATCTTTAATCTCTGATTTAGGGAATGGACATTTCCATTTTAAGATACTTCGAACGAAACGCTCAGCTATCAGATATTGAGAAGAAACCGAATCTTTCTCGAAAGATCCTACCGTTGTAATACCAATATTTTGTCTTTTCATTTTGTTTGTCTCTTTAAATTGCCATTGATCCGTTCTCTTTTTCCTTTTCTTTCCACGCGTTTTCTTCTTTCTACGCGAGATCGTTGCAGCTTGCCTGTAACAAATATTTCACCGTAGCTAAATAAACTTAATGATACTTAAAAATATTCTAATATTATTTAATTTTATTCTAATATTATTTTTGAAATCGACAAACAAGAATCGTTTATTTTTTTTTATCATATACTTCTCAATGAAAAATAAAAAAAAAATTGTTTAGACGAAAAATTATTTAAATCAATATATTACTCAGGAGTTAAACATGTTTCCTTTTCCACAGTTCGAACGAGATTATCCAAAAGAGCTGGAGGTAATATTGACGCGCCTTGTTGTAAAGTTATTAACATTTTGTGTCTTGTTGGTTGAGCCAATTCTTTGATTCGTTGTGATACAGGTTTCAATTTTCTAAGCACCATTTTCTTTTCACATTCTGGTGGACATTTACGGCTATATGAAAGTATTAAAATCATTTGTATATGGCTCTATTAAAATTAATCAAATTGTATTTAATAAACATAAAACTTTTACCTTGGAGTTGCTAATATATCAATGTAATCTTGTTTTGTCAAACAATGCCTAGGTATAACTTTCAATTTTGGAAATGTACAAGGTTCTCCAACTACGGAAACCATCGCAAATCTATCTTTTTTTTTTCTTCTTCCTCTTTGTGTTTTGCGACAATCAAGCTCATTTATTTTATCCACGTGCTACTGAATAAATTTGTCATAAAGTTATGTAGATAGATCTTTTATTAATCTAATGATAATTATAAAATATAAATATAAAATGTTATTAAGATTAATTAATATTAAGATATTAATGTGATTGCAAATTATTGTGAATTATTTTCAAATAGAAAATAATTAATAGTTTAAATAATAGAAAAATATAATAAAAATTAAAAATGAACAAAAGAAAATGTGTAAAATAAATATATATATGTTTTTATATTTACATAGTTTTATCATAAATTCTATTATCAATTTATTGCTATTATTATTAGATGTTTTCTGACAAAAATTATATCGAAAACCAAATGATAGTGTTTTAGAATATATAATATATATATATATTTTAACTAAAATCGATTTGATTATTTTTCATAAAAAATTATTTGAAAACAGAATATTAAAAAAAAAACTTTGCTGCAATAGTATCTTTCGAAACTTTGAAAGATATCAAAAATGTTCGTTTATTCGAATACAAAAATATTATAATAAATTTTTAAAATTATCTTAAAAATTAACATATAAATTGAAAAGAACTTTGATGGTAATTTAATATTTTATAAATTTGTATAAATTAAAGAATGATTATTTGAATAATATCCTTCAAATTCTATTTATTACATTTATATTATTTATATGTATGTAATAAAACTTATGATAGAATAAATATAGTGATTTGTTTATATAATATATTCAAGATAAAAAAAATAGAACTATTTTAAAAATATTAAAAATATTCAATTTGCCTTAGGTTTTTTTGGAATTTTCTCGGGTTTATCGCAATGTACCCATCTTTTCTTTTTTTCTACTATTCGTGGATAACCTTCGAACGTATCATCCTTTTGCCCTCTTTTTATTTCACGGTCGACAGAAGTAGCCCGTTTAATATCTTCGGGAGAATCATCAGTCTTTTCCATACTCATCTTTTTCTATAAATAATATGTATATAATTTTATTATGTAATAAAACAGACACATGTAATATTCAAATATTTTGTTCTTATTCTTTTTATAATTTAAACATAAAGATATATTTTTGAATAATTTTTTTTTTTTATTCATAAAATACTGATCATACCTATGTATGTGTATAATGTGCAATTACTATTTATAAAATCTGATCGAAAATGCAAACCGTTACGATATTTTATATTTTTATTATTATCTCTTTATACGCTTTGATCTTGAATCTTTGTTTGATGTTTGAAGAGGGAGTATTGAGTTAGATGTACTTGAAATTTGTATTACATTTTACTTGGGACCGTTAAATATGATAGGTTAAATGAGAGGTTAGAGAAAGAGGTCTGTTTTGTTTCAGAAATATAGATTTTCATCTCGTTCGATGTATCTCGCATTTGAATTAATGCATATATAATACGAAATATAATATGAAATATAATATGAATATAATATGAAATCAAACAACAATATGAATAAGAATTTAAAAAAGAAAAAAAAATGAAAGAAAGCGAGAAGAGGAAAAAGAAAGGAAAAGAGAATAATATATATGATAAAGTGACAGAGAATCGAAGAATATTTGCGTAAACGAGGTAATTCGACTACAGTGGGTAAAGTCACTAGAAAACATGCTGGTGACTGAGGCACCAAAATAATGATGATTCCTACTCCTACAAACTACAACAGCAACTCGAAGATGGCGGTAGTTACGATATCAGTGCTCGACACCGATAGCTGCTCCGTTTACTAATCGATCATTCCGGGTGTCGGGAGTCGGTGCAAAGTAGATGCAAGTTGGTGTGCCTATTTGAGAGAACGCATACTGCACAAGGGGATACTTGGAAGTAAAAGAAGTGTTTCTAAGATATGCGGGTGTGTGAAAATAACTGTTGCTCCTGTATAAGCAACCCGTGATACAGGTGTTTAGTACAAGATGCTAATTTGAATTGTGTCATGAAAAATGTTGGAAATCAACGAGAGCAACTCAACGGAACGAAATACCATTTGAAACTTTCAAGGATATCTTCACTTTGTTACTACACTGTGCCGAATAATTATGATTATGATGAGATAACAAACGCAGAATGAAATACAGTGGTAGTAACCTTCTTGGTTATGCAGTTTACGCGTTTATTCTATTTTTTAATGGTAAGTAAAATATGAAACTTTTTTCTTTATAATACCGATCTTTCTATTGTTTTAGTCAAATGCTTTTTTATTTCTATTATTTTTTCTTTTTTTAGTCAATTTTTTTATTTTTGTTACAGATTATCAGAACTTTTTATTCCACAGATTTGATTAAGTTCGATTAATCCTGATTAACCCTAATTTAAAGCTATACATCTATAATTCAATAAATGAATGAGATATTATTTGTTATCATTTAAAAGTTTTAAATTTTGTCTTTATTCTTTACATCAATTAATTCTTTTTATCATTTTGTATATTTACATACACATTTAAAACGCATATTCAAACTAATAATAAATTTATTTTTTTTCTTCTTTTTTTACTTTCAATATTTATATTAGGCGGCAATTTTTAACTGTTTCTACTTAGTAGTTTGTCCGATTGACGTAAGGTGCATATATGACGCATGTATTGCCGCTTATTTGATGACTTCAAACGATATGTGCGTGCTATTTTTTTATTCGTATTATATAAATTTATTATATAAATTATATTTTTATATATATATATATATATATATATAATCAATATAATAATTATTAATTATAAAATAAATTATAGATAAATTCATATATATTATTAAATAAATATTTAATTTATAAATTTAATTTCTTATATTTTCATTGTTTAACAATCAAGTAAATAAATAAATAACAGGTTTTTATAAATATTTTTACAAATATTATTATTACAGTTATTCATGCAGAAAGTGGTGTTACCTGCAAAGATCAACAAGGACGATCTTATGAAAATACTTTTATATACATTCCTGGTCCAGAACCTTGTACATTATGTGTATGTGATAATGGCAATCCAAAATGGTGTAAAGCACTTGTTTGCAAGTATGCAGAGGTATTTCAAATGCTAAAATAATTATATTGCTTTGCATTTTATATTATTTTTTTTCTATGTGATTAAAAATTTATTCATAATTCATATATATCAAACAGGAATATTGTAAATCTTCCCGGCATATTTGTTGTCAATATATTTGTTTGGATGATACATTATTATCTATACCAAATGATAAAACTGATGGGATTGGTAGCAATACCACTGATGCTACTACAAATTATGATATAGGACTACGATCTGTTGCTAGCTTTGTAACAGCTGTATTGTCATTAAGTTTATTATTTTTTTTAATACATCGATTACGCCAAAGAAAGATACGAGGTATTTTACAATTTGTCAATTGTTTTTTTTCTTAGAATAATAGATAAAAAGTATTGATTATTTTGTAAAAGTTTGTGTGGCAGGAAGGCAGAACAGACAGTTAGCAGAGGACCAAAGAAATTTAGGTAGTATGGGATATTTAGACCGAGATGGATTATCACATGGTGTTCCTATGGATGACATTCCATGTGGAGCTAGTTACCCATTATGGAAACCACCTAATAATTACTTTCCTCGTGGCGAAGCTCCACCACCTTATGAAGAGGCAGTAGCAGCAGCACGAGCAGAACAAGCTCTTTTATCAATGAATCCACAAACACTTCCACAACTAAGTTTTCCAAATACCTATTTACCAAATACTAATAGTCGTACAAGTATATCATTAGTAGGGAGTACGCAAAGTGGCATAAATGGTAATTCATCGACATTAATTTGTGACAATGGTATAACAGATCAAAGTGGCTTAATCTCAACACCAAGTAGACCAATATCAAATCCAAATATATATTCTAGTTATCATCAATCGAATCAAAATGAAACATTATCTCCAAGTGTTAGTGTAGGAACTTCAACGACGAGTTTTACAATGGGAACAAGTACTTATGAGAATTTACCTACTCCCATTGGAATTCCAAACTTTGTTAATCAGCGTCCTAATGTAACTGTGCAACCTTTACCTAATATGCAATCTACTATTCCAAAAAGTTATCAAACACATACTACTCTCCCTCGTCAAACTGGAGCATTTACAATATCTGCAACTTTACCAAATTCTAGTGTAACTGCTCATCGTACAATTCCTAGAACTTTGACAACTCGTACTGGTGCAAAGTTACAAGATATTATAAATGATTGCACTCAGAAGGAATTTTTACGACCTACAATAACAACCGATCTTACGACTCCGAATTTACCACATTCCACGCAACAAAATGCTATGATTAAATTAGAAAATACAAGAGAAAATGCAAATACATTTTCTGAAGATATACAAATACAGCCTTCTCCTGCATCTTCTTCAGGATTGCAACAAATTGAAAGACAACCTTTGGATCATAAAATAGATATAAAATCTCATGATTTTAAGGTGTAGTACAAAATGTAGTGTTGATATTGTATTTTTATATTCAAAATATTATAAAATTTAATTTTTTAAACGTATGTTATATAATAATTTTCATGCATTTCAGCCACCATTGAATATAGCTAATGATATTAATGAAGAAGGAAGCTTTGAATCAGTAGCATGCACTTGTAGCATGCAAGCTCTTTCTACTCTTCACGATGATACAGACGATTATAGAAGCGAATGTGAAAATTGTAAAAGCGCAACAGGTTCTCGTTATTATTTAGATAACGAAGATGAATTGATTACTTCTCCTCATGAAACTATGACATTACATAGAAGACCAGATGAAACAGCTTCAAATACTACCCCTCAATATTATAGAACTTCACTCACACTGCCTATAAGTACCCGTCAACGAACAAGGTAATTATAAAAAACAAGTTATTCTTCTCTTTTGTTAATATTTCATCACATTAAAATTATTTATTAAAATGTCATATAAAATTATAAAAATTATGAATATAAATATTATAGTATATTATATTATAGTATAGTATAGTAGAGTAAAAAAGATTTATTTTCTGTTTTTTTATTTTTTTTATTATTTATTTTATTATTTATTATTATTTATTTTATTTTCATTTTTTAATAATTAATCTTTTTTTTATATTATCTTCTTAATATAAAATAAAATGTTTTTAAAAATTAATAAACTAAAGAAAATGAATGTAATTTTTTTATAAAATTCATGATACTGATGATATCTATAGGATATAATTTACCGACATTTCTTTATATTTAGGAGCACCGGCGTTCGAGAAAATTGGTTCAACCCTATGCCACAAAGTTCTACAGAATCTTCAGATGAAAATTAATTGCAGTTATATGTTTCCCATATATCATATAATTATTAAGATGATTTATAATATACTATCAATGATCAAAATTCAGTATTATGACAAATGAACAATGTTCATATTTTATTGCGTTGCAGAACACCAGTTATTGTTAAACAATGTTACATTGTCAAATTTTACTATACAAATGAAATTTTTTCTATCTTATTCACTGTGTATAAATTGTTCACATATTCTATGTATGATTTATGATGAAAAAGATGAGTCATATTTTTGCTCTCATGGTTTTTCTTTATATGTTATTAAACTATGAGAGCAAAATTTAAATATATTTATTATATATAATTTCGATATTTAAGTTAAAAAAACAACAGCTAAGGAGCAAAATAACAATTTATATTTTTAAAATTTTTTTTAACTATGTTCAATGCATATCATTTATTAGAATTTAATCAAAATTATTGTTAAAAATACAATTTTTATCCTTTAATCCCTGCGGAGTTGAATAATATAGTATATATATATATATATATTTCTAGGTACTGAATAACGCAATAAAATATAAAGAACAGATTGGTTCACACTATATACATTATATTTATCTTTTATTATTTGATTAGTAATCATTGATTTACTTATTTGGTAAAATGATTTTAATGTTTATCATTCAATAACATAAACAAAATGTGACTATAGGATAAAATATGAAGGTAAGTTTCTCAATAACAATTTGATAAATTTTTGAAATATTTATATGTCATTATATGTACATATATTATATTAGTATTTATATTACTATTAAATTTATAAAGTTTGTTATAATTTTTTTTTTTTATTTGAGTTTTTTTATTTTGTATAGAAATTTTTATTCAACTGTATTATTTGAATATAATATTTTAAATGAATTATAAATATTATTTTTATATTAATTTTCATTTTATTCTCATATTTTAACAAAAATAATTAAAAATATAGTTGTTATATATTAATATTTTCTGATATTTCAAATTGCTTTGAATATATAAGTGGCGAAAAATTTAAATTATTAAATTTAAATTATATTATAAATTTAAATTATATTGAACATAATTCAGTTCTTAAAATTTGAGTTTTAATTTTTAAAGTTTCGATTAATTGTAAAAAATTTTAAAAATCTTAATAATTTTTAAAATATTAAAATTTCAATGGTTATTCAATATTTTGCATATTATAAAATACTAAACAATCATCAATATTCTTAAACTTATGAAAACTTTCGAAATTTGAAAGACTTTTAAATTTAAATATCAAATCACGTTCGAAGTGATTAGAATTTTCAGTACTGAAAAATTTCGAGTCGTTTTAAAATTGAGATTCGAACGCTTATCATGTATATCTATCGTACAACGTGCAATGCACAAATATATGTTTTGAAATCTTTTAAAAATACATATCACTATTAAGTACAACCGCCACACATTTACAATTTATATCAAAATTATATAAATATATTCGTTTCAGTTAATTTTTGATATATTTATTATTTCTTAGTTCTTTTAATATAAAACAAATAAATATGCATTATGTTAAATAATTAAAATGTTTTCGTGATTATATATATATATATATATATATATATATATATACACACACAATATATATATGCATGCTTGAAACAGATCTATTAGTCTAAATAGTGTGAATCAGCCTTAGTATATATAGTTATATTATACATGCATGTATATGTTATATTTCTTTTTATCTATAATATAAAAGTTTTGTTTTTTTTTTATAGTACAATGCATGATATAATTATTCATGTTGTACGCACGTAAGATTTTAAACATAAATTAAGATTTTGATTATATTTATTTTTTATATATATAAAAGTTTTTTCATAATCTATTTAAGATTTTCAGTGAAAAGTTTATAACTATTCAGATTTTATATTCAAATAGTTTATTTGCATATAATTGCATATAATAAAATTTTTTTTGACTGATTTTAAAATTCTGATATAAGAAAAAACATTTTTAAACAATACAATCTTATTTATTCAAAACTATACAATCTTATTTTGTATAGAGTAAAAAGAAAAATTTTGCATGATAATAATAAAATATTTGATATTTTCAGTAAATATAATGACTAAAATTGTTATTTTTGATTGATAATTTTTTAATATATATATATATATATAAAACAAAATATAAAATGATATTGATTTTCTAAAGTGCGTAATTTTCAGCAATTCTAATATTTGTTTATGAATAGAATTTAAGAATTAGACTGATTATAATTAATAATATCAAAATATCATATTTCAATTTTTAATCAAATTAAAAATATATAAAATCCTATTTGTAATATATTTTTATTTTATTTTATTTTATATTTTTATTTTATTCGCAATATATTATTTATTTTTTTACTAGTATGAATATTCTATAAAGTTCTAGTATGATTAATTATTGATAATTATTGATAATGTATTTTCTAATAATCACAAACGTAATATGTATTTTATTATTTGAGGGTAATTTTAATTATATTATTATAATTTATATTATATTATATATTATTATTATATATTATATTTATAAAATATTTTGATTTATAAATTAATTAATCAATTTTACTACAAAATACTAAAAATACAATTATTTTCAATCATAATTATTTTTATAAATTTTAATCTAAATTTAGATATTATTTATTTTATTATATATAGAGTATTATTATATATAGAGTAATTATATATAGAGTATATATTATATTATACATTATAATATAATATAATACTATTATATATATTATATAATATAATATAATTACTATTTGTACTCCAAAGGGTTAGGAATAGGTATAGAAATATAAAAAATAATTAACAATTATTATTAGTTGATTTTCTTTAATAATTAAATAATTATTATCTTATCTTAATATAATTACTATTTGTACTCCAAAAGGTTAGGAATAGGTATAGAAATATAAAAAATAATTAACAATTATTATTAGTTGATTTTGTTTAATAATTGAATAATTATTATCTTATGTTAAGTGAATAAATACATAGTTCATTTTGCTGCTTTGCTGCTGTTAAAAATATAATATAAAGATATATGAAAATATAACTAATTGAGAAAATATTGGATAAGTTTAAAAGGATGAATGTAATAATGATAAAAATTTGCTTCAGAAAATAAAAGTTTTATTTTATTATATAAAACATTATATTTATGTACTTTATGTAACAGCATAATTTTTATAATATATATATGAGGAGTAATATTAACAATCATAGCATTTAAATAATTTAATTCATAGCATTCAAATAATTTCAAGAAAAAAATATTTTCAAAATAGAATAAAAATAATAATAATAAAATAAGAAAAAATTTTTTTTATTAATAAGAATTTAGGAATTTAATAAATTGATTAAAATTAAAAATTAAGAATTTTTAATTATTGATTATAAATTGTATAATAATTGAATAATTATAAATAGTAAAGAAAAATAGAAAAAAAGAGCTAGCTAATTTTAATTTTATAATTACTAATTATATATATATAAATAATTTTATAATTTAATAAATAAATAAAAATAATTCTAAACAGAAAATGAATTCTGTAAAATCAAAAATTTAAAAGTATTAAATTATTTATTGGGGCAATATTTTTGTTATAATTACATTCGTCTCATCGAACTATGCAATCATCTTTCTCGTTGATTACCCTTTGATGTGTTCAGTCTAGTGAAGATATACATTATATTTAAGGTGTTTATATATCTTTAAAAATCTACGATTTTTTTGCTACGAACTTCATAATTTGAATGAATTATGTGTATAAGATAAATATTGATAAAATAAAAATTATTTCCCTAATATTTAATTTATAACATTTATTAAAATTTCAAGTATAGAATTAATACAAAAAAAAAAAAAATAAATCTGTTTGAAGTGTTTTTTAATTTTTTTCACCATAATATTATCGATAAGTATTTGAGAAAATGTCAGATAATAAAAGAGATCGTAGTATTAGTATATGGAAAGTAATATTGGAAATAATTAAAAAAAATAAAAGTTCTTTTTAAGTATAATCTTCTATTGCGTCTTTCATAATACCAAGGATTTCAAATTATTCATTCTACTGTGTTCTCTACAATATTATAAATGATTCTGCATCAAACTGTATTCTATGATATAAGCTATATATATATATATATATATATATATATGTATATGTATATGTATATATATATATATATATATATATATATACATATTATATATAGTATATACATATATAAATACAATATATGTTAAAAATTAAATCTAATTTATTCAAAGTTCTTATAATTTAATGAAAATTAATTATGCATATTTTTAATATTAAAATTATTACATTATAGTTAATGAATTTGATAACGAATTCGTAAATTTTACTTGGAATTTAAAACATATTTTTTTATATAAATTATTCCATGTTATTATTTAAATGTAATTAAAATTTTTGTTACTATTTTTTTATGAAATTTTGAAATATAAACGAATTTTTCTGCGTACATATAGATACCAATACAAAAAATAGTTAAAATTATTTAATATTTAATGCACAAATTTGAAAATGTTTTTATAATTATTAGAGTTATTATTAAAAATATTAATATAATAAATACAATTTTCTATTATAATTATTTTTTGAAATTATGAAATCAATTAATAGAGAAATCATGAAAAAAAAAATGATAAACATCGAACTAACATACTAAATTATGAATTATCTTTGGTAATTATTAGATATACTGAGATAATTAAATGCAAAAGAAAAACAAAAAAAAAGAATACAAAATGATTACGTGAAACGTAATATTTTATAACAATCATTTGTTGTAATTTTAAATAAAAATATATCCAAACTTTTTTGTGAGAAAAACAATTATTCATTTCCTTATATATATATATTATATATAATATATATATAATATNATTCATGGATAATAATTAATTTTTTAATTAAATTTAAATAAAACAGATATGATATGATTTTACATAATTAATAATGTAGAAATAAAATACAGTTGTAAAACCAGCACTTTACAAATAATATTACATTTTTAAAAAAACAAAAGTATACAAAAGTATTTGAAAGCTATGCAGATATACGTATCCACCTGTAAACAAATTCTGTAAAAATCAAAATCTCTCTTCTCGTAATCGTAATTCGTGTGTTCATTAAATTCGACTATATTGCATTCTTGAAAAAAATGTGTTCATTATATAATAAATCACTTTCTATATGTATACAGTCACTTGATGAAAAAAGGTACAAGCTGGACTTAAAATATATTTGAGAAATGTTCAAGATTCAAGACTCTTGTTGTAGTTCAAATGGTACAAAAATTTGAATTATTTAATTGTTTATCAAATGATCAAAATATTGTAATATATTTATCTAAATAGATTTAGAATAATATCTTTATTGCTTACTTACTGTAAGTGTTATAAAATGATATAAGTTGTATTAAAATATTTGTGTCATTAAGTTATCATTTAATTGTAATAAATCAGTACTTTACATAAATTATTCGTTAACTACTTTTTGTTATATATACAAGGTGTTAATATATTTATTATTAATTAATTATTAATTAATATGGGATATCTTTGGAAGGTCGATTTTAGAGATCATAAATATAAAAGTTGGTTTACAAAAATGTCAGTTCAGAATTATTTATTAAATTATAAATAATTCAAGTTTCTCTTAAAAGCGAAGCAGAATTAGGGCGAAACGAGATAGAACTCTCACTTTATAACACCCTGTATATACATATACATATATAATTTTACATTAATTTATTTACTTCATTGAATTATTGTATCTCTGTATATAGGTAATTTAAAAGATAAAATTTGCTGATTAAAAAGATACTTTAGATTAATAAAAAATTTTAATATAATTTGGTATCAAAATTTTACAATATAATAATATATAATTTAATAAATATAACATTTCTAAAATTGGATATTATATTATTACATGTAATATTTTATTATTTTTAAATTTTATAATTTTATAAAGACATATATAAAAGATTTTCAAATTTGAATAATATATAAAATTTAGTATAAAAATTTGGTATAAAAATATATATAAATAAAAATATGTACATACACATGAAATTCGAAAATTTTGTATGATATCATCATGCATATATTATACATCAGCGTGACACCATTTAGATATAATATACTAGATAATAACTAGATAATAATTTTATATATTTAAATTTTCTCTCAAAATTTGTACATATCAATCGTATTTTATTAAGAGCTATGTTGTTATAGTACATTTTTTATTAATATTCTTTTTTTTTAAGCAACTTAAATAAAATAAGCATAGGTATTTTTTACAGAATACGTTACTTCGAAAAGGATTACTTACATAAAACACTCGCGTGTACACACATGCGCAGACATGCCTAACCTTCAATACATATTTTTTCCATTAAGGTACATATGTAATATTTGAAATAAATGAACAATATGGGTATACATATTTAACGATCGATAAAGTAATTATTTACATATATTTGATATATTTTTTGTTGTGAAATATAAAAAAATTTAATTTCATAGACGTAAGAAAAAAAATATTATTTATTTTTTAGCAATCAAATTATTCCTTCAAATTATACTCGGAAAATATTTTCATGTGTTACAAGTGAATATAGTTTACAAGTGAAAATAAAAGATAAAGTCATAAAGAATTAATGTATAAAATTAATAATTGACAAGAGAAGAAAAAATATTTTAATTTCGGTGAAAGCTAAAAAATAAAAAAGTAAAACCAAAGAACGCAATAATGAGTGTTTGGTACGCAATTAATTAATTTAATCAAACGCCATCTCGTGCTACGTAAAGGTATCATTTAAAATCAGTAGTTTTCCAGTTCTGTTTCGGCATTCGCTTAAAACGTAATCAAGTACACCAAGAATTGTGACGGATTACGATCCATCACGATAGTCAGAAATAGGCAAGAGGAGCAAAGAGGACACGTAAAAGATGGCGGAAGCCGTTGTAGACGGGGCAATGTCCCGATTTTTTTGTCACAAATGCAGTATCGAAATTGAACGTTTATTACCTGTAAGTATATTTATCCATTTTTTTATACATTAATATTTATACTAATAAATGTAACAATATAAAATCGCAAATTTTGTATTTTGTGCTGTCATTTTGTATCGCGTAAAAATTCTTTTCTTTTTGCCTCGTTCCATATAGAAAATCGTATAAATATTACTATTTTCAAATTAAAAATTTTTACTTTCATTATTATATGTTTATATTAAAAACAGTTAATATTCAAATATTATGAAAAAATAACGTTATTTTGAAATATGAAATTTAATTACGTGGAAGAATCTGTATATTTTAAATGCTTTTATATTTACTTTCTTAAATTTCTTATTTTTTCTCATTTTTATGAAAATCTATATATAATATTCATAATTTACTTTTTTCAGAAATTGTTTAATAAATGCTTTATTGTTAAATATTATATAATATATTGTTTTAATGAAATGATATTTTGGAGGAAATAAATACAAAAACAATTTGATATGTATTGATTGATTAAATTTTCAGGTTTTTCGATGTATGAAAATTCTTTAGAAATTTTAAGATATATTCTATATCTTAAATTTATAAAAATGTATATAATGTTTGTTATAAGAATATAGAATTATTAAAATATATTTGTATATACATAATAATATTTGTATATACATAATTCAATATTGTTTAATCCTTTTTTAGGATTACACATGCCCAAGATGCTCAAGTGGTTTCATAGAGGAATTGGAAAGTGATAGCAGTGATAGTGGATCTGGAATGCACATCAATAGTGACATAGATGATGTAAATAACAATTTTCATAGATGATGTAATAATAACTATAATAGTAAATAGTATTATAAGCAATTGTGTTATAGATGATATAAATAATGTTGTTAAATCTTAATACTCTTCTGTTTTTTAATTTTATTACATTCCTAGATATTTTATTTTTATTTTTATTAAATATTTATTATGTAGCTTTGGGAACGCTATGCAGATGTTCCTCTGAGGGGAGAATATGAAATGGAATTTTCCAATCAGTTTGAAACACCAGTTAGTTCTAGCAGAAATAATGGTCCTGCTGGTAGAAGACGAGTTCATTGGTCACGTAATGCCCAAGATACACGTCGCTCTAATAGGTATGTAATTTAAATATTTTTAAAAACTTAAAATTTTATATATAGTATATATATATAAAAATTAAAATATAGATTAAAATATATATAAAAATAAAATATAGATTAAAATATTTCTATTGTTTTTTAACTTAAATATATTTATTTCCATTGCATGTGTTTATATTAATTTTATATATAAGTATTTGGACATCTGCTTCTTTTATATAAAACATTCATCTAATAAATAATTCCTACTTGATTATTTCTATGTTGAACAGCAGTCGTGGAAGACAGGAAGTAGTTCCTGTGTCTGTAGAGAACTTCATACAAGATTTTATACTTAATCTCTCAGAAGGGGTAGCACAAGCTGCACAACTACCTGTGTATGTACAATATTTATCATAAATTCATTATTTATATAAATGACTTAAGATGGATGGAATATATAAGAGTGATTTTATATGCAAAAATGAATAGAAAAAAAATATATTTTTTCATTCAAAACTTTTTTAACTCAAATTTAAAATATTTTCAAATATAAATGAAATTGACTAAATGAATATTCCTAATTAGAAATAAATAAATTATCTGTAAGAAATTAAAATGAAAATAAATAAAAAATAGAATAAAATTTTGTCATTTTCATTTTTGAAAAAATTTAAATTGAAAATATACAAGAAGAAAAGAAATCAGATGTTTCTAAAATCAATGAATTTTCAATATTCTCAAAAATTAATTTTGTAATAAAAAATTTTATTCTATATTTTTTATTTTAATATAATATATATTCATATTAATTAATTCATATTAATAATATTAAAAATTATCAATTATATTTATATTTAAAAATTTTTCAAATTTGATCTATAAATAAAGTTTTTTTACAAAATTTAATTTTTTTTTTAACTATTTTTGCATATAATCCTTTTATTTATTTATATCATTCATCATGCATTATATTTTATTTTATAAATTTTAAGTTTTTAAAAATATTTAAATGGATGCAAATTTGAATGTATTCAATTTTATATTATTTCAATATTTCTTAACAAGTAAGAAATATTAAATGAATTTAAATAATAAAAAATTATTATATGTATGTCGTTTTGGTTTATGAATTTTATTTATGTTAAATATTATCCTGAGTGAATTTAGAAGCATATTTTAATTTCTAATTTATTTACAAATTCTTTTGTTTGTTATATAAAAAAATGTTATGGTATATATTCTTAATAAGAATTTTAATGACATTAAAATCAAATTTTTAATATTAATTTCAATTTTTTATTTAAAATATATTTATTTATTTATTAAAAAAATAATATTTAATATACAATGAGTCTTAACTATATAGTATAAATAAAAAATAGTTCTGAAAAAATTAGAATATAGAATAAAATTTTTCTATTTTAAGCATTATTTTCAAAAAATTAAAATTAAAACAGTTTGAAAAATATTCAAATCATTCAGTTTGAAAGGTACAGTTAAAATTGGCTATTTCTAGATTAAATATGAATGAATTATTGATAGATGATTATTTTGCATATGAAAATAAAAAATGTAAAATAAATTTTTTTCATTTAAAAATTAGTTTGAGAAAATTGAATTTGAAAATTCATTGATTAAATGACTTCTTGACTATATGTTCAGTCTCTAAAAGTTAAACAATAAAATTTTATTCTACATTTTTTTGCTTATTTTTACATATGTAAAATTAATATATTTATAGTTTATATATATATATATATATATATATCATAATCAAAAAATAATCAATTTTAATTATATTTGAAAATTTGTCTATTTGTTTTACTCAAAAAGAAGCTTTAAATAAAAAAATTTTATTTTATATTTTCTACTTATTTTTTTATAGTAGAATCATAATGATGTACCTATTCAATTTATACTGTTACAAGACACTTTATGTCTTTAGCATTTATTTCTTATTATTTTAACATTATTGAAAATCCTATAATTAAAATGTATATGTTTAAGCATATAAATTTGTAGATGAAAATAATACATATTATATACTCGCATGTATTGTGCATATATGCATATATACGTGCTTGTATATATATATGTATTCATTTATTTTTTTAAAATAATATAAAATTGATTGATTTCATATTATGAAAAAATTATATATTATTTCATTATATATAATAATCACATATATATAATAATTATACATATAATATATTTATTGTGTTAAAAAATGAAAATAATTAGATTAGAATAAATAAAAACAATTTAAGAAAATATTATAAAAACATTAGAAATATTAATGATATTTTGATAAAATTATTATGATAATTTATTTCTTTTTTGCAAAATTTTAATGTCTAAAATATACTATTACATTGTACAATAATAATCATTTATTCAAAAAACAATGAATTGTAAATTAAAGAATATTATAAATACTAGATAAAAAATTAATTTTACTTATATAGATATATAAATAAAAATATATATATAAAAAATGAAACAATAGCAAAAGAAGAAGAACGCTTGTTCACACAGGATAAAAGTCATTATATTTTATTTATATTTGGTATTACTAAAATAAAGCACAATAATGTAGATTCAATATTAGACTGTTCTTGGGAAATCCTGGAGATTATGTTTGGGGTCAAGATGGCTTAGATGCAATTGTAACACAATTATTAAATCAAATTGATGGAACTGGACCACCTCCTTTACCAAGAAAACAAATTGATGAAATACCAACTGTAACTGTGAATCAATATCATGTTGGTAAGTAAAAAATATATATTATAATTAATAAAAAATAAAATTAAACTAAACATTATTAGTATCAAATTTTTATTAAATTATCTATATAGATAGTAAACTTCAATGTTCCGTTTGTTGGGAAGATTTCAAACTTTCTGAACCAGTTAAGCAACTTCCTTGTTTACATCTATATCATGCACCATGCATTGTACCATGGTTAGAATTGGTAAATAAAAAAATACATAAAGAAATGAATTTTAATTTAAAATTACACAACTGTTTCTTGCCAATATTAATATTCCATGATACTTTTCTTTATTTCATTGTTTAGCATGGTACTTGCCCTATTTGTAGACAGCATTTGGGAAGTCAGAATTCAACCGAAGTACATCAGGATAATACCGTAGGACGTAGCTTAGTCGCTCTCTTTAGGTAACTTATGTGCATCATTTATATACATTTTATATTTTCTATTTAAAAATAATATAAAGATTTAAATATTCATTCTATAAAGATATAGAAAGAATTCATAAATATATTTATGTGTTTTTAGAGCAACCAATGAATCGAACAATACTAGAACATCATCAACTTCATCCTCGAGTGGTAATAATTCCAGTAGTAACTCGTCGAGTGAGATTTGAGATTGATTATCACGACTTATTATTTTCTCTATCTAGCAGGACACACAAATATACACACACAACACGCATCTATTTTTCACTTTTTTCAAATTTGTTTTCTGGCACTGTTCATTTGAGCGATGCTCATATATACTTCATCAATATTGTATCTCGATACTAATATAAATTTCAAGCTTTATACTTTAATCCATGATGTAATATGAATCACACAAAAAATAATGCAGTATCAAATTACAACTTGCATGTGTTGCTTTGCTTGAATTATAATGAAATATGAATATTAAAAGTTAAAGAAAGACGTGCGTATTTATAGTTGAAATAATCCTTATTGCTATATATATGTATATATTTATTTATGCGCGCGCCCAGACATAATTTTATAATTTGCAAAAACATGCAATTCATGGAATTTTCTAAACAAACTTGTCCAAAATTTATATAAGAAGAGAATGTATGTTTCTTTATAAAAATTTAAATTTGGATGTTTAATAAATTTAACATAACACAATGATGTTTACAAAAAGAAAAAAAAATACACTGTAACATAATTTAAGCGTAGGAAGTGTGTTATACATAAAAATAATAGAACAAATATTAGTGGTTTTAATTATGTACAGTTTAACTGAACATTTATGCACGTGATTAGAGTATCAAATTTCTACTCAGCATACTTTTTTCATTTATATAATTTTAATTTTTGATGTCATTTAATTATATCATATTTCTTTGAGTTTAAAAATTGTTAAAAAATTAGTCACATTATTCTTATTTACATAGTTTTCTTGATGTTCGCATCAATATTGCTTTATAAGGTGTCACTCATATTTTATTTTGACTATTAATAAATATTCAATTTAGTTATATATAGTACTGATGCATAAAGTATACAAGAATAAGCTATAAAACAAGATTAGTTAAACAAAATTACGAAAATAATCCAATGAAAATTATGAAAAATAGGAAGGTAAATGAGCTATAATATTTGTGTTTGAAGTTGTATTTTATTTTTCTTAAAATGGTTGTATATTACGCTATATAATTTATGCTATTCTCTTTTTATCATAAAATCATACATAAATATATCAACTATTAGTATAGTATTGTTTATTTATATTCAAATTTCTACAGGTTTGGTACAGATGCAAATTTGATCGTCCATAATTCACAGTTGGTAATTAAAATATATTAGATATAATAATATGGTAGATAATGTGAATAGCATTTAGATACGATTACGTATCATGTTAAACTTTATAGATTCCAATATAGTATACAATTCAGGTAATAATTATCTGCAATATGAATAAACAAACACTATTTCGATTTGCCATATTATATAGTATGTAATAAACTTTAATGTTGTTGTTCTTATAGATCAGTGAAATTTAATTTGTTTCCGTGATATGTATAACAAAATACAAAAAATCATTAATTTTTTGTATTGTCTGTTTTTAAATATAATGAGTGGGAAAAATGAAAGATTGTAACTAAAAAAAAGAAGATTGTATTCAATTTACATAATTAAATATTACTTAATTGCAAAATAATTGTAAACAAGCTTGATAATAAATAAATGGTTTTTGTTTAGAAAATTTTTAATTTAAATTTGATTTTTAACAAATAACAAAAATATTGTTTATAGTGATAATAATAACAACAATAGTATTAATAATAGTTAGAAAATTTTCAAAAATATTTTGTATATAATTGAAAATGTAGAAGTTATATAAATATTTTTGAAAAGAATTATTATTAATTATGTAAAAAGATATGAAAAATCATTGAAATATTTAATGTAAAAATTCATATTTAAAGAACTTAATACAATATTGTATTAAAAAATAAAAATCGAAATTTAAAATTTTTTTATGAATTTTTCTTTTCATGTTTTTTTATGACAAATAATTATAAAAGATATAATTATTATAGATTGGTATCTATCTTAAATTTATGTAATTCATATAAATTAATCAGTATTCACATANTGTAATAATAAAATAATTCTTTTAAAATGTTATGTAATTATAAAGTGATTATTAAATATAGTAATAAAAACAAAAAGAAGAAAAAAATATATATTTTAAATTTTAAATTAGGTTATGGTTATACAAGTTGGACTGTTAGAAAATAAACAGATAATACTCAGATTTAAGTGCAAAATATATTTAAACTGTTATAACAAATTGTTTTTTTACAGAAAATTGGAAGAAAATTTATATTGATACCAAATATTTAAATTTTAATCAAATAATTAATAATATTAATAATATAAGGAATAGAATTTTTCGTTAATAATATAAAATTAATTTAGATTTTAAAATTAAACGTCATTGAGTGAAATATGAAACATAACCAAGAAACAAATATTTGAATTTATTTCTATTAAGAAGAAGAATAAAACATTTAAATGAATACAGTTTACAAGTTCGTATATATTAAGTGAAATGAATATTTTGATATATTCCAAATTTATAAAGGAATGGCAGAAAAGGAGGCAAAGATTGAATACGTGACAGAACCTTGCCCTATTAAACCTCGTAAAATAGGTCCACAGAATATAATATTACGTTTAAAGCGTCGAGAAACATTTGGTTGTCCTTATCCAGGGACACATGTACATTGTGCTAGACAATTTTATCAAAATGTATTTCCAAATTTCACTGTTATGAATGTGGAGAAACCTCCATGTTTTCTTAGAAAATTTAGTCCTGATGGTCATTATTTAATAGCATTTAGTTCTGATCAAACTTCTATAGAAGTTTATGAATATCGTGGTGCATCTGCAGCTGCTGATTTATTAGCAAATTCAGAAGGTGAATATATTGGTCATAAGAATGATGAATGCAGTTTCCAAATTAGAAGAAACATTTTTAATAGATTTTTTAAGGTATACTATATTATTTGTAATTTTTTAATATAAAAATTGAGTTATGAATGATTTTTAAGAACAATAATAAAATATATTATGATAATAAATAATATTGTGATATTTATAGGCTAAATGGATTGTTAATGTGGTTCAAAGTAATGAACAATTGAATAGAGAATGTAGTTTATTTACAGATGATGGTCGGTATGTAATTGTTGGTTCAGCTGCTCATATTCCAGATGAATTGAGACCACATTTTTATCAAGTAAGATGTTGGATAATAACTTTTATTCTTAATTTATTATTTTATATTATACATAATTTATTATTATATATTATATATAATATTATTATATTTTATATATAATATTAAATTTTATTCTTTAAGATTTATTCTAACAATGAAGCACTGACTCCAAATCCTAGATCACCACTTGAAGATTACAGTTTACATCTTGTCGATTTACATGGAGGAAAATTATGTGATACTAGACATTTTAAAGTAGATAAAATATATTTATCTCATAATCAAGGTAAATTCATGAATATATGTTTATTTTATTTATTTAGATTCATTCAATAAACATTATTATTTATATAGGTCTCTATCTTTATAAAGATATATTGGCAGTATTATCAGTACAGCATCAAACCATTCATATATTTCAAATTCTTGATGGAATGTTTATCAATGTTAGAACAATAGGAAGGTACCACTTATTTGAAAAGATATTTTTTATTTTAAATTTGTTTCAATAATAGTTTTTATACTATTAATAATTAATTTTGGTTTGAAATAGATTTTGTTTAGAAGATGATGCTTATTTGGTTAGAAGTGCATGTCCTGGAGTAAACTGTCGCCCATTTAGAGATGTTACAATAAACTGTCTCAAACATAAATTGTTAGTTTATTTATATAAAAGAGCAGCATATATTAGTGATACAACAAAGGATCCATATGAATTAAGACGTTTTTATCAATATTTTGACCAAGTATGTAAAATATATTTCTTATAATATTTTTAAATATTGTAAATTTATCAGTAATATTTTAAATGATTTTAATAAATATTTCAGTTAAATGCATTACGAATGTGGAAAATGCAATTATTAGATACAAATCATATTCTTGTAAGATTTGCAAGTGAAGAAGTAGCAACTCTTCAAGCAAATGAACCTAATGTACAACCTGCACTTTTAGTAGTCTATGATATGGTTACTGCCAAAATATTAGCTGCATATGATAACACATCTACCCAATTATTAACACAATTTGAAAATTTCAGTGATTTCTTTAGGAATGCTAGAATGAATGGCGATTGTCAATATATGTGTTCTCCATCTAACAATATATATGCAAGGTATAATATTCATGAAAATATAATAATAATAATTTTATCGCATTATTTTAATATATGTCCCAATATTATGAAGTAAAATAAAAAATATATCAAAAGGTATTTTATTATTTTATAATTTGAAAATCTTTTTCAAATTATATAAATATTTAAAATATGTGTGAAAAATTAAATTATTCTTTTTGCATATATACAAAAAAACACATACATGTTTGTCGTATAATTTTGGGACCTTTTGCAAAATGAAATATATTTTATTCTCAATTCTCAATTTCATTCTTAAAAATATTAATGAAAAAAATAATGATCTTAATAATTAATCATATTAATTTATAATTTTATTTAGATTGTTACAACAGAGATTTAAACAAACAATAATAAGTGCCAGATATGGTGGTGTTACTGAAGCTACAAAAAGATTACTTGCTCAATTGCCAATATGCGCTCAATCTTATTCTAGTTCCCCATATCTGGATTTGTCTTTATTTTGTTATGATGATAAATGGGTATCTATGATGGAGCGTCCTAAAGCTTGCGGCGAGCATCCTATACGGTATAATTTTCATTTAATTTTTTATATTTACAACAATTATTTATTAAAATCATAAATATTTAGAAAGAAATATTTAGTAAGAAAAATGTTAAAACTATGAATTGTTAAAACTATTTTTATATAAATTTTTGACATATTAATATAGATAATAGATATTGCTATTATTTAATATTGTCGCATTATTTTAAAGGTTTTATGCTCGTGATTCTGGTCTTCTAAAATTTCGAATGTATGCGGGAATGTTAGGTCGTACCACACCTACAGCTGCAAGACGTTTAGTTGCATTTACCTTTCATCCAACAGATCCATTTGCTATTTCTGTTCAACGAACGAATGCTGAGTACATCGTCAGTTTTCATGTTAGACATGTTTAAATTTTCATTAAAAATGTTTTAATATATTATTTTACATTTTTCCATGATTACGATCTCATTGTACAGTTTTAATAATAATTATTGATAATTTTTGGACTAAATCATATTTTTAAAAAAAAATTGATGTAAATGTAAATAGTTTTATTAAAAAAAATTAATTAGATTTTGTAATTTATTAATACTTTCTATGTTTGTGATATTTTGTATATTTATAATTTTAACTTATTAGAATAATATAATTACAAAGATATGTTTTTTTATAAAAATTGTTATTATACAATTTTCATGTTATTTTCATGTTATATATATAAAATATATAAAATATATATAAAATGTTATGTATATATATATTGAGGTTATGGTAAAGAAAATTTAATGTTATAAATTTTATAAAACAAATTTCATTTTATAATAATTCTATTATTAAAAAAAAGATAATAACTGATTCTTTTATAAACATTAAACAATATTTATTTATATTTTAATACTATGAAAATAGTTTAATATTCAATCAAATCAAAATTATTTTTTAATGTCTTATAAATTTGAAAATTTGATTATATATGTATATATATATATATATAGAGAGAGAGAGAGAGAGATATTTATATATTTATAGATATAATAATAAATAAAAATATAATATGTTTATTATATATTTTTTTATATATTTAATTATATATATATATATATATATATGAAAGAGAAATCAGAGTGATAACAAAATTAAATATATTTTTTATTTTTATGGATATTTTATTAAAATTTGTTTAATTTAGAATTTTGTGGAAAAGAAAAAATAAGATAAAAAAAATAATAAAACTATAAATAAATTCACTTATGTTTGTATATAATTATAATTATGTATGCAATAGTATGCATATATTTTTTAATTTGCAAAGTTTACTACGATAAAAATCTTTTATATATTAAAAATTTTATAATTTTTTTTTCATTATCAATACTTTTATTAATATGTAATTAAAAAAATTACAATATAAAATAAATTTCTGTGTAAAAAAATTTAATATTTGAGGAAACAATATTTAAGAAGAAATATATAACGCCATCTATTCTGTACACTATATCGACATATCAAAATGCTTAAAGAAGTCATGCGAAGCCATACTAGGTTTTGTATTAAATTGAGTGCCTAATAATTAAAATCGTCTTTTATATATATATATATGTATAATCAAATAAATAAAATTTTGGATTTTAGTATATAGTATAACTTGATATTAAAGAGGAAAAAAAGAATATAATAAAGGAAGAATTGATCTGTACTTTATGGTTGAATTTTCCATATGAAGATAGCCAGTTTATATTATTTTGGGCAAACATTACTTAAATTGTAAGTATTATATTATATTTTATTTATTTCGTAAGTATAATATACAGTTAATTATGTATATTATATTATAAATCAAAATTATATCTAATGTGCATTTGCATGCATGCATTATATCGTATGTATTGTCTTGTAGGAACGCGAATTACATACACATCACATACATAAAATATCTAGGATAATAATGCAAATATGTGCAAATATACTACATAAGTATTATATATTAACTATTTTAAAAATTTCTAAAAATTTTATAATATATTTTAATATATAAAAATTTCGTGAATTTAATGAAATTTATTTTTATTAAATATGAGAAATCAAGATTTTGAATATTAAATTACGGATAAATTATAAGAGATGCATAAAACATATAAAAATGTATGTCTTTTAATATTTTATAAGATAGATTTATTTTATATCATTTTAATATTTAATTTTTTGTTTTGTTTGCAGTGAAATAGAATGGAAATTATATATAATTTGAAAAAAAATTAAGTAAGTCATTCATATAGTAAAGCTATGATATAATTTGAATATCGATTTAATATTATAATATTTTTTTAGTAATTATTACAATTTATTTACATATATATAAAAATAAAAATTTACAATCATATGGGGTTGTGAATGAAAAAAATATTTTCCATATATATTTACATAATAATCTTTATGTTTAAAACATATTGAATAAAACTATGTTTGATGATTGTACAACTACTACAAAAATGAATATTGATAAAAATAAAGAAGATTATGTTATTCATAATGGTGAACTAAATCAAAAATGTTACATTGCATGGAGTCCTCCAAAAGATAAAAAAATTTCATATAAACAGAGATATGTAACATGTAGTAGATCAGTTCCACATAAAAGTAAACATTTTATTAAATATAGAATAAGCAGATCTTTGAATTTTGATGGAAGTACTTGTAATTCCAGTTCAGAAAGCAGTTCTTTTGAAGAAGATAAACATTTATCTAGATCTGCTAAGATAATGAGAGCTTTAAATTTTAATAGCAGTCCCTCTTATTATGGAAAAACAAAAATTAGAAAATCATTGAATTTTAATTTAACTCCAAGTCCAAAAAGTTTTCGGTGCATAAAAAAAGGTATACGAAAATCTGTGAGCCTTAATTTTAATTCTCCTTTATCTGCTTCTAGAAAATTCTTAAATCTTGATGATAATCCTAATATTTCTACAAATAGTAGTTTATTATTTTCATCTTCTGATTCTATTGATGAAAATCAAAATGAAACACCCTCACAATCAAGTACAAAAGAACATGAAATTCTACATTATTCTACACCTAATACAAAGTCAACTAAAAAATCATTATGTTCAGCAAGTTTTACACCATTATTACGCAATCAATTGAAAGAAACTATTGATAATATTGTTTATGTTAATGCAACACCTAATTCACAGTCATTAAAACGTATCAAAGGTAGATCAAAATATACAAATAATATTCCCATGAATACTTCAAGAAACTTATTTCATGAATTTCATGATAATGATGAAAGTAGATCATGTACACCTAAAAATTTAGTCTGTATAATTCCAGAAAGCATGAGTGCAATTAAAAGAAGTCATAAGAAGGTAAGCAAATAAAATTTAATAAACTTTTATCTTAATTAATATTTTTCATATTTTTTTTTTTAAATAAAATAATTTGCTATGTTAGTTTTTCCAAGTAAAATTTTTCATTGTTTTTATTACTAAAGAAATTAAATCTATTTTATAAAAATTGTATAAAAATTTTGAGTTTTTAAAGTAAAATAGAAAATTTGAAAGAAAAGAAAAGATATCATTTAGAAATTAAATAGAGATTAAATAGTTAAATATTGTTATCTACATTAATTTGATGATTATTAATTTTTATACTATAATGTTATGTATAGGAAAGATCATCAAGACGAAATGAACGTTGCACATCAAATAATTTTGTAAATGATGAAACTATACTTCAGGATAAAAATAATCTTCTATTAACTCAACATGAAAAATATATTGATCCATTACAAGATTTTAAATCAGATATAAATCAATCTATTAATGAAAATATTAATGAATTAATATTAAGTCATTCTGAAGGTGATATGTCAGACACTGGTTCACTTTTTGACTATACCGAAGAAAAACAGAATAATGTTTTAAAAGAATCTAAAATATCAGATTGGACATTAAATTACACTAACGTCATACCTAAAACAGATAATTTTGAAGTAAAATTAGAAAAAAATATGAAATGTCTTTCGAAACTTGAAAATGAAAATGAATTATTTCAAAATTTTAGCAATATTGATGCAAATAATTTATCTAATCAAAATATCAATGTAACAAATGATAGTAGATCAGTAACTCCAGAATCAGTAAAAGAAATTGTATTAGAATCGCAAACATCGGTTACTCCTGAGAATTCTATAAATATTTTACAAAATATTGTTAAAGATTCTATAAAAAAATCTCATAAAAAAATTAAGGATGATAATAAAAGAAAATTGTTCAGTCCGAAAGTTTTACAAAATAAACTCGAAACAACAGAAGAACAAGAAAATATAAAATGTTGGAAAAATTTTGAAAATACTGAAAAAAATATAATATCCATTGAAACAAATTATCATAATACAAAAGAAGAGCGATCATCTACTCCTGAAAAAGTGAATTCTAGTAGACTTTTATTGTCACAATTTAATTCTGTTAAAAAATCTCATAAAAAGGATAAACATAATAAAATATTATCTGGATTTTTAAAACGACAAGAATATTTTAATAATGATATGGATTTAGATATTAATAATAAATATAAAACATTTAATGTTGATGATACATCCGAATGTAAATATAGAATGGAAGATTTTTCTTCAAATTTGGATGTTATCACAAATATCGGAGATTCTACTTCTTTAATCTCATCTGAGAACTCAAATATATCATTGGATAAATTATCTCCAAATAAAAAACAGAAGTCACAAGATCTATCGTTGAATTGTGAAATGAATATGTCATATGATTCTGAATTACAAGAATTGGATATATCTAAAGAAGAATTTAAAATTTTCACTCCTCTTAAAAGGAAAAGATCATCAATTGCTTCTATTGCTTGTAAAGAATATTTATGTTTTTATGATTTATCACCTGAAAAAAATGAATATTCAGAAGATGGTAATATTAGTTTTTCGCGATGTTTAACGCCAGTACCAAACTTTTCAAATTTTTGCGCAAAAATAAAAGAAAATAATATTACAACAGTAAAACTCGATAATAATATTAACAATGAAAATACGAAAGAAGTATATGATTCAGATAATGATATAACAGGCAGATTGACTCCAAGAAATATGTCAACTACAGAATTATATCCTAATTTAGATTCCATTAAAAAATCTCATAAAAAAAATAAACGTGGAAATATCTCAAGAAAAGATTTCACTTTAATCAGAAATGACCATTATGTAAATGAAAGACATGAAACGTCTATGGAAAATATTATAAATGAAACAGATAATCTATCAGATTTTTCGAATGATTTTGTTACTGTAGATGATGTAATAAATAAATCAATACATGAAAAACCGATTAGTAATAATAATACAGAAATAAAAGATTCGACAAATCTTGTTGATGATAATCAGAGTTCTGCAAATAATAATTCGAAAAATGCAACTGTAACACCACCAAATTGTTTAAAGACAAAAAGTTATATCAAATTATTAGGGGAAACTTCTATTAAACGATCACATAAAAAAGTTCGAGATAAAAGGAAAGAAGAATTAATAATTAATACAAACGAATTATCGGACGATGGATCAATATTTGGTGATGAACAAAATTTGATTTTTACTGAAGATAAATCCATGCGTGATTAATAATATTTTAAATTGATAAAATGAATCACATATTTTTAAAAATATCTTACCGGTAAGTGTAGTTGTAGCTCTTATGATTAATATGTAGCATGTACATCGAACTTTTTGTATAAAAAATATTTGAAATTTTTCTTGAATTATTCTTATAACTAAAAAGTATATATCAAATAATGTTTTTATTCTATAGTATATTTGTTCTATAAAATCATTTTTCAAATACTTAATTTCTAAAATATAACATTATAAAAATTGTATTGTATACAATAATGAAACAAGTATATGTAATTAGTTTAATGTCTATTGTTGTATGTATATTGGAAACAATATCGTCCTTAAGTTTTGTACGATATTTACTAACATTTATATTAGAAATATATTTATTAGAAATGCTTACGTTACATGTAATCATATCTATGTACTCTATATCAAAAATCTATGATAATATCATAGAATTGTGTTACATTACACATTGAAGATATAAATTGAAATTAAATTGCATTGACTCCATACTATTTGAAATTGATTATTTTTTTAATTGCTTTATTTTAATATAAAGTCTGATAATAATGTTATGCATCTTTATTATTACATATATTTGTCCGATATGTTGTTACTAACATTTATAAAATAATGGATTTATAATAACATGGAAATAAATAGGATTTTCTTTCTAATTTTATTAGTTATTTTCTAACGTTGTTCTAGTATAAACTTTGTTTATTTTAATTAGATCATTTGTGCGATTTATTAATTCAAATAAAAATAATTTTGTAAAACGATATATATTATTAATGACTGAAAAACAGAGATGTAAGATGTACTCAATTTGTATATTAGAATAGTTATGTTACGAATACAAGATGATTTATTGATTAAGTTAAATACATATTATTGAATAGAATTAACATTTACATTTTTTTCTTTTTTTTCTAGTTTTTAATTTGTATTTTCCTTTTTTTTTTTTTCTAAGGTATTTCTTAATGCTTTAAAATATACATATATTATTACTTCTTAAAATGTGACAATTAATTTAGTAGATAATACTTATAAAAATTTAATTAAACTATGGAAAAATAATAACGAATAAACTTCAAAGATATTCATCTTTGTGGCAATATGCGTGTGCATTATGATATTGTATAATAATATTTGAATATGGGACACTGATACAACATAGAAATCAATGGTGCGATTTTAAACTATGTTGTTGTGCGTAATTTTTACTTATATAATTTTTCTCTTAGGGTCTTCCTCTTTAAATGTGTCCAATGTTGAAAATAATATAGAATAATAATATTTGTATTCAATGCGTCAACTTTTACGTAAATTAATTGTATATGCGATATATCCATGATAAAAAAAAACATTTAGCTTATTTCAATAAGAGTGAATTAAATATGTGTGAAATCGGATATTGTTTTTAATTAGCTAGCATTCAAATGTAATTATACAAAGTTTATGGAACTAAAAAATGAAAGAATCTTATTCAAATTATATTATTATTAAATTTGAAATAAATGTATAACATATATAATGAATAATTAATTAATAAATAAATGTTAGTTGAATTGTACATGTACTATTAAAATAAAATTGATTCTTCAACATTTAAATTTTATATACATACGAGAGATTCTTGGATGTATATGAATTAAAAATAAACTGAATTGTTAATTTTTTACTATTGGAAAATCTGCGACAATAAGTTGTTTTTTATATGATATATAACATAATAGTGAATTATAATAAACTTTAATAGCAATTTATATAAAATTATATGTTAAATATCTATATTCTGTAATGTATGTTTTTTTTAAACTTCTCAATGCTGAGTTATTTCATTACAAAAAAATAATTTCAATGAATGAAATGGAATGTTCCATAAACTATGACTTTTTATGTTGATCTCTGCGTTTGTAATTAATTGTTTAAATATCACGTTAAGTTACAAAAATAATAAATAAATGAATTGATACAAGTTAGTAATAAGCTTGTTTATGAAAATTTCGAAAATTCTATTGTACAATTGATTTATGTTCGATGTTACAAACAGTTCGATTGATTACTGTTTTTAAATATAATCAATTTGTAGAAATATATGTACTTTTGATAATTATTTTTTATTTTGTTTTTTTTTCAAATATTAATAATAAATTTCATAAATTTATCATTGAATCTGAATTTAAGATCTGAAATTAAGATCTTGATTTATAATGTTAATTTAGAAAATCTTTGAATTAATACTTTGTTTTATGCAACATGCAATCATTTATTATTTTCTGTATTGTACAAATATTACTATTACAATTTTTTTATTGTTTTAAAAAATTCATTTTATATTTCTATGTATGTTCAAATGTATTTTTAATATTAATATTTGGATGTAACAATCATAAATTTTTGTTTTACTATTTGATTAACTGAACTTTCATACGATATTTAATTAATCATTTTCTTTCAAATTTAAAATATTATTATTATATATTAATATTTTAAATTATATAGTAATATTAATATTATTCATTACTAATTTATTTAATAAATTTTAAAATAAAATAATTTTTTATTTTTATTCACTTATAATTTAATCTTGTCCTATAGTTAAATATTTATTTCTTCTGTTTAAAAATACATAAATGTTAAAAAGATTTTATTAATAATCTATTAATATGATAAATAATATTAACATAATAAAAAATTATATACATAAATTAACATAATAGTAAAAATAATTTTTGTACATGTTTGATTTATAAATAAATAATTTTTTAATTAAATATAATATTTAAATTTATTGTTTAATAATTTTTATATTTTGAATTGATAATATATTATTAATTTTAATATGTAAATTAAATTATATTAATTAATTTTGGATAAAATAATAAATTATATTCAATTTTTACATATAAATATATTTTGACGATAAATATTTAAATATATAGAGGTTAGTTACGTGTATGTCTAGCATCTGATAAATCTTCTATCCATGGTTCGTGAATTCATGGAGCAAGTTATTGTCTGAAATAAACATGGGAAAATTAAATGTAACAATTTTACGATATTTAACTCGAGATGATTTTCGAGTTTTAACAGCGGTAATTATTTATTATTAATTATATGTGATTAAATTAAAAATATATTTTGAAACATAATTTTTATTTTATGTACATGCAATACTGTATAAGGTTATATAAAAATTTTGAAATTTTACGTTTCGATAATAGATTCATATATGTTATCAAATTTTTTATTATTTTTAACATAAAATGTATTTTATATTATAATATTCTTTATAATTTTTAAAATTTTATTATAGAATAATTTATTATTGTAGATTGAAATGGGAATGAAGAATCATGAACTTGTTCCTGCATCATTAGCTGCTCAAATAGCAAATTTACGTTATGGCGGTGTGCATAAGTTATTGAAAGAACTATGCAAGCATAAACTTCTCAGTTATGAACGTGGAAAACATTGTTAGTTGAAAATTTAAATAATATATTATTTTATGTTTAAATAATATAATTTATAATTAATATATAATAAAAAAACAATAATAATAAAGTATTTATCTTTCTAGATGATGGTTATCGTTTAACAAATACTGGTTATGATTATTTAGCTTTGAAGGTTTTGGCACAAAGAGGTACTATTAATTCTTTTGGTAATCAAATTGGAGTGGGAAAAGAATCTAATATATATATAGTTGCAAATGATAATGGAAATCAAGTATGCTTGAAACTACATAGATTAGGAAGAACTTGTTTCAGAAATATTAAAGGTAAAAGAGATTATCATCAACACAGAAAATCAGCATCATGGTTATATCTATCTAGAATATCAGCAACAAGAGAATATGCATATATGAAAGCACTTTTTGATAGAGGATTTCCGGTACCTGAACCAATTGATCTTAATAGACATTGTGTTATTATGGAGCTGGTTGAAGGTGGACCTCTGTAATTGAAATTATTATTATATATTATATATTTTATATATTATTATATATTTTTTAATAATAAAATTTTTATATTTTTATATTTTTAATATTACATTATTCAATATTTTTATGAATTATGTTAATGTTCTAGATGTGGTGTATATAAGATAGATGATGTTGAATCATTATATGATGAATTAATGAATATGATTGTAAAACTTGGAAATCATGGTGTTATTCATGGAGATTTTAATGAATTTAATATTATGATAACAAACAGTGGAAAAGCAGTTCTTATTGATTTTCCACAAATGATTTCCACTGAGCATGTAGATGCTAAATTTTATTTCGAAAGAGATGTAAATTGTGTTCGTGACTTTTTTAAAAGACGTTTTGGTTATGAAAGCGAATTATACCCAATATTTGAAGATATTTTGTAAGTGATAATAAAAATTTAAAAGCAAATATTAGTAATGCAAGTTTTTGATTTAAATTATGTAATTAAATTTATGTTTAGAAGAGAAGATTGTATAGATGTGGAAATTAAAGCCAGTGGTCTTACAAAACAAATGGAGAAGGATCTTTTGAGAGAAATGGGAATGATTGAAATTGAAGATGAAGAAATTGAGGAAGAATATAAAGAGAATATGGATGAAGAAAATAGAAGTATAAATAATAGTGAAATTAATAATTTAAGACTTCAAGTCGAGAATTCTATGAGAAGTGAATTTGCATGTACATCAGAGGAAACATTTGTAAATGCGATAACAAATGAAGAGAGAAATTTATTTGTATCATCTGCAGAAAATCGTATTATAACAGAAGGTGTTAAAAATATCGATATATATAATTCAAATGAAAATATGATAAATCCAAATTCGCATAATTTAAATGTGACAAATAATGAAGAAACGAATTCATTTTTTACTACAGAAACATTTAATTCAGATGATGAACATGTAGAAATAGAAAAATTAAATGATTCCAAAAGTATGTATAGTACTACTACTGCTGCCACAATTGCTCCTGAAATTATTAAAAAAAAAGTGAAAACAGCTTTACAGAAACGTGAAAAAAGAGAGCAATCTAGAAGAATTCTTGTGAAAGGAGAGGCAAATGCAGTAACTAGAATTAGAAGGGAGAACAGGGATACAATTAAACAATCGACAGGAATATGGGGTTGGGAATAAAAATCATAATAATAATCACTTTTATATGATCATTATTCATTATAGATAATTTATTTGATGGAAAAAAAAGAAATAATAAAAAGAAAAGAAAATAAAACAACAAAAAATAATACATATTAATATATTAATAAAGATTCAATCATTTTTATATTAACAGTAAGCTTTTTTCTTCCCAAAATTTGTTAAATTATAATTTATAATTTAAATATTTATAAAATTAATATTTTATAAATATAATTTTATATATTGTAAATTTTTATTTAAAATATATAATTTGATTCAATGATTATTTATATATATATATATATAAATTTAACGCAAAGATAATAAAAGAAAAGGAAAATAAAATAAGAATAAATGAAATTTAAATTATTTAATATATTTAGTAATATTATAAATTTATCAAATGTGGGATGTATTAATTCTTGATAATGTTTTTTTTTTTATATAACATCTCGTATATAATAAAGCATATAGATATATTAAATATATATAAATTTACATAAGAGATATACGAAGATTTTAGTGAGTAACTTATATAGATTTGTATGATTATATTTAGATGCATTCTTTTTTTCTCTCTCTGATTATATAAATCTGTTATAGTAATTAATATAGTAGTTAATAATAATTATTCTTAATATAACGAATCACATAATTATATTTTCTCTCTCTGATTATGTAAATCTATTACAAATATAATATAATATAATAATAATTTTTAATATAACGAATCACATAATTATATATAAATTAATATATATTAATAGAACAAACTTAAAATAAAAATTAGAATATTAATTATTTTCATAAATACATTCAATCATATGTATGATATCGATATTTATGATATTTTATACATATAATAGATTCTTTCTTATTCGATTAATAATCGCTATAGAATAGATTATGATTTTTCTGTAGCAGTTATTGTGTTTTTATATGTCTTTATATGTTAATATATAATATTATATCTAGATTTTATTTATAAAAAATTTATTTATTTATATTATATATTTTTATTTATAATTAATATTATTTATAATCTATAAATAATATTAATAACCGGCAATTCGTTTCGATTGAGTGTTAAGAGATGTACATATACATATATGTATATGTATAAACTAATTTGAGAAAAAGAAAAAAAAAAGGAAAAGAGAAAAATTGTAATAAATATTTTCATATTTTTATTATGTTTATGAAGTTATGTTTTTATTGAAATCTTACAAAGTAAACTTTAAAATTACTGTATAATTAATTTTATTTCTGTAAATATTCAGCTATATATAAATATTTGACTGTATATTTGTTTCTATTCTTAGCAAAGCTTTATTTGATAATTTTATTCATATAATAATAGGATTAAAAGAAATATATCATTTTAAGAAAAGAATATAGCATTTATACGAAATTTAACAGATAAAATGTATTTTAATTTTTTGAATACAAAAATTGAAAATTACTTAAAAATATCAGATAAATATTAATTTTATTTATATTTAAAAATCAATATTTATAATTATTTCAATAAATTCTTGGGAATTAAAATTAATATCAATATATCAACAAAAGTGAATATACATCGTTCATTTTCATTATAAATTGTATTTCTAGATATTTCATATAATAAGATTTAATTTTGCTAGTATATACTTTAATTAATATTATATTTATACATATGTTCGTAAAAATGAACAAGAAAACAAATGAATAAATAAATAATTAAATAAAAATAAAATATTTACAAACATTGTGATATCTTAAAGATAATAAACATGTTGCAGGATGTTTCAGTGGAGGTTTTTTGAGAAAAAATTTTTCCAAGCGCATAACATTCAATTATCATAAACATATTATTTTGTAATCAACGATCTTGAACTTTGAACTGAATTGACGAAAACTGATTCGAGTTTTCGTTTCCGGGTCATTCGATTCGAAAAGAAATAGTTTCAAATGAAAGATCGAGTATTGAATGTTTTGTATGTAAATTTTCGAAAAAAAAAAAGAAAAAAAGGAAAAAGAAAGGGGAAAGATTTTTCAATAAAAATGCGAAATGAAATAAAAGTATTGTGAAAATTTGCCGAGACACATCGATATTTTTTTCTGTAAAAATAAAAATGATTACAGGGTACGGATGATAAGGTAGCTCGTATGTGGCGATCGCGAGAGACTGCTTATATATAAAGTCGCGCGAGCTCTTCTTTTCTAGTTCGAGTTTCATTTCAGTGCTTCTCTGTTAAATATTCCTGATACCGGGAGACCACTTCTGTAAAGTGTTTTTGTTTCTGTATTGCCCAAACGCGATATCTTAGCATGGCCAAGGACAATTTGACAGCTATCCTTTACGGTATCAACGATATTAGACTGGTCAGTATTGCAAATTTTTATATCATCCCTGTTTTCAACTTTTTCATCCCGATGATAAACATCTTTTTATATGATAAATCGATTTTAACGCGTCTCTGAAGCATAAAGTGCGATATACGACTCGGAATAAAGTACTTACATACATATGCATATACAGTTGATGATGAAAGTATTTGACCGCATTATTTGATACAGTCTTACGTAAAAAATTATATCGTGTCATTAAGAAAGAGACTTGAAATTTAATGTTTGATAAACATTTACTATTTTATTCTATTTTACTATCGTTTTAAGATAAAATTGTAATGTAAAGATAAATTTTTTGTTGAAGAACAGGACGACGAAAGTGAAATACTTCTGCAATCAACTGTACGTATCTGTACATATATTTCCTTAAGAAATAAGAATAAATAATTGTCATAATCATAGATATAATTACGACTTGTTTATATAAAATTTATTAATGAAATATTTGTTATTAATGAAAATATTTTGATCTCTTCTTCTCATATGTTATCTTTTCTTTCGATGATTATAAAAATGCGCCGTTTACATTACAGTTCACCTTAGTTACGGTTAATGGGAAAAAAAAAAGAAAAGAAAAGAAAAGAAAACACGGGAACACAGGAATGAAAAAAGAGAGAAACGTAAACGATATTACGAGACGAATTCACGGCGTGTTTTGAAGAGGCGATTTAGCTTAACTCCTTTGTTTCCTGTCCTATCAATTGAAATTGCCGTTAATACGATTAACATTTAGAACGTCAGAGACGGGACGTCGGTGTACATCGGTACTTGCAAGGTTGACAGAGTTCGCCATTTTCGTCATTATTCCTTCTCTGGTTATTTGCGATTACCAATCTGTTCCGCGTTACCCATATAGAACAGGCGTCTATTCTGATGTTATGTTGCCTCATAGATGGGTGAAAATCTGATTTCTAGATTTGTTAAAATTTTTTTTTGCAAAATTTTCTCTCTTCTTTTTTCTCTCTCTCTAGAGAAAAGATTCTCGCGATTCGAGAATTCAAAATTTTTTGGATTTCGAAGAAGAAATTTCAAGTGTTCTCAATTCCTTTTAATCTTATATCTTATATCTAGAAATAAAAATTTTATTACAATTTAAATGGAAATATAATATTTATTCCTTATTTATTTTTATCGAATATAATTATATGTATTTATATATTATTAGATAAATTATTGTCGATTAGATTTATTATTAAAAAAAAAAAAAAAAACAGAATTAGGAAAATGAAATTTTAATGAAATTATGTTATAATATTCATATCTAATCTCTTATGACGCATTTTATTAAAATAGATACTTAATTAAACATATATATGATAAGCATCTTAATTCTATTTCATGAAAAACACTTCAAAACTTAAACTTTCTTATGAAAATATGATATATAGATATGTTATCGTTATATACGTTATATATGTTATCGTTATATATGTTATATATTTAATTTTTATAACTTTATAACTTTATATTTTTATATATTTATATATTTTTATAACTATTTTTTGTAACTTTATCATTTTTTTTTTTCTTTAATTTTAGGAACAAACTCCGATCGAGGAACCAAGCCAGGATGGTAAGCTGCTTTCAGTTTCGTTCAATGATAATATATAAGGATATAAGAAAAAACGAATATTTACTTCAATTGTTCTCTTCGTCATATCATGAAATAAGATTTTTAATAATAAAAGATAAAATTTTTATTAAAATTATCATTAATAACATTTATTTTCATAAGCAACTTAGATCGAAGAAATTGTGATGTAGATATAATTTTTCAACAATTGGTTCTTTTTCAGAGGTGCTCATTCAAATGGGCTGCGTTGGAATTTGCGGGTCCGACGTTCATTATTTGGTGAACGGAAGAATCGGTGATTTTGTAGTGCGTGAACCTATGATAATGGGCCACGAGTCTTCCGGAGTGGTTGTCAAACTTGGAAAGAATGTAAAAAATTTGAAGGTATGCACGTTTATTATATGTTGTCATTAGATTTTTTTAATTTAAAATCAAATTTTTATTAACGTAATTGAAGAAACAAATTCGTTTTATTCATTCAAATATCATAAGATTTATTTTATGACTTTTTCTATATCACGTGTATCCTAGTAGATTTTTGTTTTGATTAAAAATTAAAATTTTCCATAATAAATATATAAATTCTCAATCTATGTATCATTACATGATTTCGAAATAGTTATTTTGCATCTAAGATATTGTAATGTAAAATCGAGAAATTATTATTGGTTTCGATATCAATATATGCTCTACTTATATAATTATCTATATGTATATAAGATTATACTTTGCAATTATTCGTTGCATGGGTAAAATAATCTTTATAAAATTTTTTATCACATAGATACGATAAAAAAATTTAGTGAGATATATATTCTAATTGAAATAAATATGATAAAAATTATCATACTTATATGGCAATAGTATTATTCACGAAATAAAAATTATTTAGATAATTTGGAGATAGTATGATAAATATGACATATATTGTTTATTGCTTCTACTACATCTATTAAATTTAATTAAATAATTATTCGTATGAAATATAAATACATTATATCTCTTTTTATTCATTTTGGAATTCTATATCACGAGACTACATATTTAATTACAATAATAATTTTATAATGTTTTAATTTTAACATATAAGGTCGGAGACAGAGTGGCCATCGAACCTGGAGTATCCTGTAGATATTGCAAGTTTTGTAAGGAAGGACGTTACAACTTGTGCAAAGAAATGGTATTTTGCGCTACTCCTCCAGTACATGGTAGCCTGAGACGTTTCTACAAACATGCCGCTGATTTTTGCTTCAAGTAAGTCAACGTCTTTCACTTTCCTCCCTTCTCTTTCTCCGTCATGCGCAATACGACGAATTTAATTTATACACGAAGAAAACGTTTCTAACCGTGAAAATTATTGGTTTACATCACAGATTACCGGATCACGTGTCATTGGCTGAAGGAGCACTGTTGGAACCGTTGTCGGTCGGTGTTCATGCTTGCAAACGTGCGAACATTGGCATCGGTTCAAAAGTTTTAATTTTGGGAGCCGGACCTATCGGTTTGGTATCGTTATTAGTAGCAAAAGCTATGGGAGCTAGTAAAATTGTTATCACCGGTATGTTTTTTTTTATCTCACTCCTATTTTTATCTCAATACTTTTTGAGTTGTGATTCCTTTTTGTAATATTAAAATGATTTATTTCTATGGGTGGGAAATTAAAAAAATTAATTAGAGAGGATGTTCAATCTTTATTAAAATAATTATTTATTAAAATAAATAAATATTAAAAATTATTAAGTAAAATTAAAAACCATTGTTCAATTCCAATGAGATATATAGATAAATAAATAAATAAATAATAAGATTATTTTATTAGTTGTTTAAATTGGATTTAAACATTAATAAGTCCAATAAAACGATTAAAATTTATTATATAGTTATCAATATAGATATTATATATAGATATTCACAATCTAAAAATACGAATCTATCTTTCCCTTTTTTAGATCTGATGCAAAGTAGATTAGATCTTGCAAAACAACTCGGTGCTAACGAAACGTTATTGATAAAAAAAGATGATATGGAGGAAAAGACTGTGCAAAAAATTATCGAACTTTTTGGAGAAGAACCGGACAAGACGATCGATGCTTGTGGAGCTGAGTCTTCGATACGCTTAGCAATTTTCGTAAGTTTTTTTTTTCAAAAAATTCAAAAAATATAAGAATTATTTTATTGTACGAGTTATTAATTAAATAAAATATATTTATTATATTTTAACTATATAATTTTTAGGCGACTAAATCCGGCGGAGTAGCTGTTTTAGTAGGAATGGGCCCACCAGAAGTTCGAGTTCCATTGATAAATGCACTCATAAGAGAAGTTGATATTAGAGGTGTATTTCGATACGCAAACGAGTACGTATTAAGTTTTTTTTTTTCCATTTCTTATAAATAAAAGAAGAGATATATCTTTGTTCCAATCTCATTGTTGATTCATACTAATTTAAATTTTTAATTTACTTTATTAAATGCTATGCACGTAAGTAACATTCATGTGTCAGTCATCATATAATACATTCTCGCCTGTCGTTTGTTTAACGAGATTTGTTTAAGAAAGGAAAAATTACTAAAGATACATTTTTAGTAATTTCAGTACTCTATTTAAATTTTTAAAGCGACATGGAGATAATAGAATAACGTAAGAATATTTCTTTGTATCCAATATTCAATATGTTGTCACATTCATATCAATTATATCAATGAATATAATTTTAAATAATATTTTCCATTCTATTTTTCTTCAGTTATGCCGACGCATTGGATCTCTTGGCTTCCCGAAAAATAGACGTAAAACCATTGATAACGCACAATTATAAATTAGAAGACACTGTTCAAGCTTTCGAGACTTCGAAGTCGGGCCAGAATGTTGTCAAAGTTATGATACATTGCAATTAGAAAAGTAAAAATGAAAACGAACGAAAGGGAATTATGACATGATCCAGTGATATATGTATACGAGAATTAATTTAACGAAAAATAAGCGATATATTCATTATTAATATGAAAGGTAGAAGATTTGATAATACATTTATGTCTTTAAATGACATTTTTATTGGATATATTTACAAAACATGAAATGTTTTGTGGATTTTTAAGGTTAACGATGAATAATTCACGCTTAATATGCGTGTTTAATTATGCGTTTTGTGCATGTATATATTTTTTGACATATATTGTGTTGCATACACGCGGCAGGCACGCGTAGGCATAAATTGCCAATCTATTTTAACATTTGACATTGATGTAAATATGCATACGTAGATTTTGTTTTTTTTATGATTCAATTATACAAACTGTGTGTATTGTAATGAGAATGCTGCGTAGTATAGTTTGCGTTTTATTTTTAAAATATTAACTATACAATCGTCACTAATAATCTTTAAATTTTTATATTCAATGCGTGTGATGTTCATTTATCATTTTATTGTAAAACTTATGAATAATATTATGATAAGAAAATACATATGTCGCTGTGTGATCAATATATTGTGATATGATTTAACATCGAAATTTAATGGAAATTTCCATACATATGTAGTATACGTAAACGATAATTCGTTAATAATAATATATAGTATAAAATACATATATTCGTATTATATATTGTAAATACATATATTTTTCATCTTTCAAGAAGTAAATGGTTGTGAATGAATCGAATATCTATTGCATGATATTTTTTTATTGTTCATTATCAATCATTATCATCTATGTGTAAAGATGAATAAATTATATACCTTGTTATTCCTTTTACTTGAATGAAATAAATTTAATGTTTATTCGAATAATTACGATTTCTATAAATAGATGAAAAAGAATAAAATTTTATTATCTATAATTAGTAATTAACATTGTGCTTTAAGATAAAAAAAAAAAAGTATAGAAGGAAATAAAATTAAATTGGAAACGCAATATAACGTGTATTGAGCAAATTGAGCATACAAGGTTAAGTAAGTAACATTAATAACATAATAAAATAGGTAAACAATTTTAACATACTTAGTGCTAACTATAATTAGCATATATTTTACCCATATAAGGATTGTCCTCGCAAATTGGCTAAGATTATTACTATTTTGATAAGTTTTAATAAGTTTATTTGATTCTTTTTTATTGCATGAAATTAGTTTTTGTTTGATTAAAATTTTACAAATATGAATCGATTTTAGAAGAGCACAGTAAAATGATATTTATAAAAAAAAAAAGTTTGACACGTTGCAAATATTATGGAAATAAAATAATATAGAGAATGCAGGATGGAAGATATGTTGAGTACTGGTTTTCAATGGTTTTCAATGAATCACAAGTATACGTGTGGAGAAACTTAACCATCTGTGATATTGTCTACCAACAATGACACTGCATGACTTCTTCTATTAGCCTTCTACGTTACACAAGTGGCACTTAAAACATGCAGTCTGTTTTCCAGTTACTCTCATGTTCAAGTTTTGTCTTTTGTCGAATTACGCGACACGAACAAATATACCAGTAGGTACTTCATTTTTTCTATATTATAGAAAAATATAAAATTCTTCCACTTTTTTTAAATTTTATTTTGATAAATATATAAATATAATTTTATGAATATAATTTCGTATAGATTACAAAAATGTAAGATTTTTTCAATTTTTCTAAATTTTATTCTGACAAGTTTAAAAAAAAAAAAAAAGATTTAGAATGCTTTATGATTATAAGAATTATTAAATCGAAGTAATATTACATTAAATTTCATAATTGTTTAGCAATTTGAAAATCTGTATAATAATAATTTTCTCATATGATGTCATATATTCTTCGTATTGATCAGACCGTGCTTGATACCATTTACTGTTATTTGGAAAAGTGCTATTCGCACATAGGTATATAACGTAATTACTCTAACGCAATTACCAGCGCATCGCTACGACCTGCTTCTTGTCTTGTGAAAATGGATTACCTTTCAACTGATTCCATTAACACGTCCACCGATCATTTTCATGTTTAACTCGATACCGAAAATCGACGAATTAGAGGAACATTGATTAAAATTTTGAAATCGTTAACATTTATAGAATCCAATAATTTAAAGAAAAATTACACTAGAATTTTATTAATTTAAAATATTCTTATAAAATCTAATTAAATTAAATTAAATTAGATTAGATAAAATTATAATAAAAATTAATAATATCTGTATAATAATTATTTGTTCATAAAATTTGATATAGTCACAATTATTAAGAATATTCAATAAGCAACAATTATTGTTAATAAACATAAAATATGGTTATTATCAATAAGCGATTTTAATATAATATAATGTGATTGATTATTGACAATTTTATTGGTTTTATAGGTTTTAAATAATTTTTTTTATTGCCAATATTATGAGTGGATATCCAATTAAAAAGTTAACATATTAGACTTTATACAATTTAATGAATTTCATACACAAATTTCATATACATATTTTTCTTATATAATATAATATTGTAGATATATGATGGATTTGTATTTTCAAACACTGAATGAATACGTATAGTGTTAGTTAAACAAAATATCGTGATTGAGAGACCGCAACATGAAGACATATCGTGCCACTTCCGCCATCTATATATCCTAAATCGTATATCCTTCCGCTTCTAAAATAAAATATCTTCCCGTGAAATATCATGCTTTCCCGCATGCGCGAGAAAACCGCAGAGTGAAAGGGAATCTACTTGTGGTTTACCAACCCATATACGATATAAACTGTCCAGCTTCGTTTCGTATGTATTTACGTGTAATATATTACTACGACATATTCCTATAAATCGAAATTCTACGCGATTTGAATTTCTAAATTCCTTCATCGAGAATGTTCAACGATTAATCAAAATATATATTATACTTTGAATTGGTAACTATGAAATTATTAAATATAGAATAATGTTAACCTCTAACTATTAAAATCTTTCAATATTTTAAAGCCACTTATTGAGGATAAACATATTTCATAAAATTTATGTTTCGTTATTTATTGTAAGTAATTAAAAGGTGAAATGTAAATAGATAAATTATAATAGATAAATAATATAAATAGAGGAATATAAAAGATAAAGAAATATAAAGGAAAAGGAAAAATTAATTAATATTATCTTTAATTAAATTACTATTTTTATTAAACTATTTTTCGATCCTCCATTTGAAATTCCATTCTGACATTCATTTGTAAATGATATTTGCGTACGCATATTTACTTTTAAATATTGATAGTACTAATGGAAATTAATATTAATTGGTCGCAAAGAAATAGTTGGCAGAAAATTTTCAAACGACAGAATCGATCTATTCTGCTAGTGTGATCAAATATTAAATATTGCGTATACATTAGATATATATACAAATATATGTTTGAAAATGACCAATCATAACGCAAATAGAGAAATCGAACGACCATCTGTGCAATTATTTCATCGCGGAGAACCGACAACTTTTGGCGATGATCGAGAGAAACTTAGCTTCTCTCTCGAACAGATTTGCGCGTCCATTTCGTCGCCAACTATGTCGAGACATCGACGTTGACGATTCTCAAGGGAGAACGCATCGACGTCGATTATGTTTGCCCCAAAGACCAAACCGAATACACCGAAATCTTCCAGTCGGCCGAACTGAATCTACCGCTTCGCCGACTGAATGTCTGTTTACATTGCCGCCGCTGCCACTCTAATTAATTATCAAACCATCCTCAATAATGCACCGCTTGATCCTTTTTCAAACGTGTTGATTCTCTTCTCCTCGTCCTTCCTCATTTAATACGAGAAATCCATTTATTGCTTCGTTAATCTCTTTACGAAGAGTCAATGTTGGAAATTTTTTATCATAGATAATAGAGATTTGAATAAATTTGATAAATGTAAAATTTGTAAATGTAAAGTATATATATAATTATCTATAAATCATTAGATAAATGAATATTATAGTTATGATTTATATTGAATTTGTAAAAAATAATCGAATTCAAAATATTAAGTTAGGTTAAGATAAATTAGGTTAGATTAGAATTCATTTTTCAATTTGTTTCTTTATAATAAAATAATATTTAATATATATTCATGTAGTTTTTAATTGATTAAATAGGATTATCAAGAATGGATTGAAATGACGAATGACATAAACTAAACAAACTAAACTTTACATACTTTGTGATTGATCATTGTTTTTTGTTATTAATAACTTCGTAACAAAGTCGAAACAAAAATTTTTATAAAGAAAAAAGTTATTTAAAATTATCTCAAGTATCATCTTCGATTATTTAAATGCTATTTTTTTTAGATATTCTTTATAAGGATAAAATGTTATTTTATATTTTCTACTTTTTTAAAGAATCTTCTACTTTTTGTAAAGAATCAATTATTATATAGGCATTAATTTTTGTATGTGTTACTTTATTAACAGTACATTTAATTATATTTTATTTAATTTTAAGTTTTAAATTGACATACACAAAATAAGATTATTAAAAATTGATTGAAATAACGAAAATATTACATTATAAAAATATATATATATATATCATATTTATTAATTTTATAAAGAATCAAATTATTATAATAGAAATCAATATCAATATTTTCCAATACATTTAATCATTTACTTCTGAATGATTTTACAGATTACTGAAATGGGCCATTTCATGCGCAACAACCAAATAATACCATTTACCCAATTATCCAGCCGATAATCAGAGTAAACAGCTTTCAAAGACCTTTCTCTGCAAATCTCGATGACATTGTCGGCCAAGGTTAAAAGAAGAGGGTTAAAAGAAGATGATATAAGATAGTAGTTACGGCCACGATTACTTGGAAGATGATAGGATAGAAAGGTTGGAACTGGGAAAGGACGAACCGGTGTGCTGTGAGCGGCGAGCGAAACCCGGAAAAGGTGGAAGGGTAGTAGTTATCTCGCGGGTTCGCGTGGGAGGTCACGTTGGATAGAGGGTAGGTGAGGCGACCCACGACCTTCGACCAATCACGATTCTAGCTTGAAACTGGGCTGCCAATGGGGATGCCGGTCGGTGTGACCTCGTGCGCGATTCTCCTTGCACTTTATCACCGAGAAACCACCCCCATCAAATGGAAAGGTGGAAGCTCACCTTTCCACGCCGGCACAAGCGAGGCAACGTTCCTCCTTTCGCCAAATCGGTCGAAACGATCGAGGTGATAGGTTGGACAGTGAAATACAACTCTTTCATCTTTTTTCTCTTCTTTTTTTAGACGCGTTCTTCACACGTAATCGTTTGAATTCGATAGTTTCGAATTTTTCATGAACATTTCACGTTCCGTGTTGGATCAATTTTTGATTATAATTTTCCATTTATATATTATCAGTATTAATAATTTTATGATTTATGATATTTATTTATTTTTATTAGCACTTATTATTTTTTGATTTTTAAATATTCAAAATATTTGAAAATATTTTTTCATTTTTTTTTGCAGATGCAGCAGTACTTACATACGCCATTGATTGTAAAAATCATAATTATTAAAAAAAATAAAAGTACAGAGTTTAAGATGTATTATGGAAGAAAGGAGAAATTTTCATTTTAACAAATTATCGTCGTAATACGATTTATAACAAATTTCCATTTCGTAGCGAAAATTTTAAATGAAACTAATAAAATAGATATATGTAATGTACTTACATAGTAATATCTATGTATATAGAAAATTCTTTCTTTTAAGTTTGATATTTTCGTCGAGTTCATTTCCAGGTTGCTGAGGAGGAACAAAAGGGAAAATGATATCAAAGCGACACTAGGGAGTAGTAAGGGTGTGTCTTTATCTTCGTTATTACCAGTAGTGGGTCCTTACCGATTATCCTGAATTAAAGTGCCTGCATTAAGAAAGATACAGATCCAATTTGTAACAACTTTTGAAAACTCGAAAGAAATTTATTTTTATATAAAAAAGAAAAAAAAAGGGAACAAAAACACTTAATTCTTCAATTGGAGAATTTCACATCTTCTTTAATTTTTAATTTTTAATTTTTTTTTCGTACTAATTCCTTTTTTATTTTCAGGTGCATCTCGTTGAAACGCCAATTACCACCTATAAAAGGCCGAATCGAGGCAATGAATTTGAATAATCGATCTACCTCGAGCAAGGCGATTAACTATCGACAGAGATCGTCACACTCGGCATCCTTCTCTCCAGAAACCTCCTCCCAGAAGATTCTCTCAAGGAGGATACGTTCCGATCCGACGTTTCATTAGTTCCTTAATGCATCCTGCGGGTCGTTGCTGCTCTCAAGGAAAGGATCAACACTTTTTTGCTTCGGAACGATGCGTCAGGGATGCACGGCTCTTATGTGCCAGAGTGACTGATGAACCATCGACTAATTACCTCCTCTATGTGCCCTGTAATACGAACGTATTAATAACCTGCATTTATATATATCCGTGAAAAATGACCGCTTATCTCTCGGCTTCACGGGCACAAAAGGATCGTTGGTCCATTTGTGTTTAGAAAACGAGTTGAGAATACGATAGGAGATGGAATTATATCTATACGAGTTTCGTTTGTTGGAACGAAATTTTGTCAATGCCCCGATTCATCCGTTATCTGCTGCTGCGATATTCAAATTTTATTTTTGTTCCATCAAGTTGCGTCACTGTTGAGTTTATAGCTTTAATTATATCTTGTTGTTCACAAACAATTTGGAAATTTTCGTTAATGTCCGATTGATTAATTTATTATTATGATATATTGAATTTTATTTTTATGTTTTATCAGGTTACGCGTGTATTTATATCTCGTTATCAGTGAGTTCTCACCAATATGAATTTTTTTGTAAGAAAATTTTATTTGGAAATATTTTACTTGAGATTAATTATAGAGAATTACATAGAATTGCAATGATTATATAGAATTATATAGAAGAAAATTTTTGAAGAAAAAAGTTTGTGAATAATGGATTAAGTAATGAACTTTTGCTACTGGCCAACTGTATTGGAGAAGGATAATGGCGGAAAAATACGAAATCGAACTTTTTATATCTTTTCCTGTATATTTATTTATTCGATCTAGAAAAAGTAGTTGGTAGATTCAAAAAAAAAAAAAAGACGTTCGAAAAGATCAAAGCTTGACGGTACTCGAGCGCGTTCTACTTCGGCTTTGACTAAATAAAAAGCGAGCTTTGCATTTTTTACAGGCGACTGCGCTTAGAAAGCGACGAGAGACGAGGAAAGTTGAACGACCACCACCTTGGTCTTAACCGTAATCCCGAAGAGTGACGAGCGTCAAAGCAACGCGGGGATTCTTCAACTATATTACTATCCTCTCCTCGCCTTCGTTTATCAACTTTCTCCGTCTCGCCATCTTCTCTCCATCACTCCTCGCAAGAAACGAAAAATGAAAGAAACGTGTCGAATTTACGACTAATAATTTAATCTTGAAAAAGTACGAGTAAGTAAGATGATCAAAAGTGAAAAAAATTAATCAATCACTTTAATATAAATAATTTCTACTTGCGAAAAAATACTAGCAATTCTCGAGAGTTTTATTCTCAAAATCATCTATTGTTGCAATATTCCATAATAAGGCTTCGAGAAATATATTCTAAATATAGTTAGAATTTTTAGAAAAATTTCGAGTATTTCCATTCCTAAATTATTACATATTTGCAATCTAATCAGGATCAGGGTGAAGCGAGCCAAAAAAACATCATCCGCTATCTATTTCAGTGATTCAGTCGATTTTCCTCGAAGCACTTTGGAAATATTAAACGGTGGGATGCAATACCGTCGAGTATGGAACGTAGGGTGTAAGAGATACGCGACAAAGCTGCGGCAAGTTCAAAGCATTCCTAACTCGGTACTCACCAGTTTTGCTCCTCTCTAGCGCGAGCATTACTCTCCTCATTGTCGAACCACCCATCTCGAATCTCGTTTCGTCGAGCTTTTACCGATCGAGCGTTCAATTTGACGAGGCTCGAAGCTACGCCACTACACGTTTCGAAAGTGAGAAGTGCGCGAAACGCGATGTGTTAATGCGATGCTTGTGTGTGCGTATGAGAGAGAGAGAGAGAGAGAGAGAGAGAGAAAAATATTAAAGGACTTGAGCAGATGTGTGGGACGTCCTCCGCGCAGATTCGACTCGTGATATTCCGGATATATGTGTATCGAGCGGCGCGAACGACCGACCGGAAGTAATTAGATCCGCATACAAAACTCCCTCCGGAAGGGTCGAGTCCTGGGGAGGGCAACCACCGATCAGGACTAAATCGCTTGCGGTCGATAATTTCGATCGTGCTTTTGAATATTTCGCGTGAGACTTGCTTTTCACATTTAATTGAAATTGTGTGAAGTTAACGGGAAAAAGATTGCTTACGAAATTTGTTAACTATTTAGAATTTAGAATTTCGGATATTTGGGAAATTTTTTTAATACTAAGATTTTACTTGGTGATCGTTGTTCGTTAAATTATTTACAAAAATAACTAAGATTAAATCAGGTTAGTTTTATTCTTATAAACAATTGATTAAATAGATTAAATAGATTAATTAAATCGACTGATAGTTAAATGAATTTTTATTTAATTTTAATTTAGGATAAAATTAGACTTAATGTTAAAAATTTATTTAATTTCACAATATTATTCAAAGCGATGATCTTAATAACGTATTAAAAAATTATCGATACTTTTTGTATATAAATATTCACCAATATATTTTGCCACGAGCAAGTCGTATTTTCCTTGAAGCATAAGGATCTTTCTTGGCGAATAATTCTTATTTATACGTTTCAATATTATTATTAAAAGTAGGTGGCTCGTCACGATCTTTAACCTGTCGAGAAAGAGGAGAGGAAGCAAGTTTGAGCGGGCCTTTTTATGAAAATGACCACTTAAGGAAGGGAAGAGCGAAACGAAATAAAAACTAATGTATGCGGATCGTGGTTGAGATGGGATATCGGCCCGATTTACATAGTCCGCTTGAACCGACTTGACTCGATTTGCCGCGGGACGAATACACTCTGCTGAGAATATATCGATGCTCCGTTACGTGAAGCAACACAAAATTGCTTTTACCTCCTATTAACAATTCATATTTCTTATGCGGGAAATCGTCCGTGGTAAAAAGTTAGCGACAGGGAGATTTTTCTTTTTTCCAAGTTGAGGAAAATCGAGAGAGGGAGAGAGAAAGAGAAAAAGTGAGGAGAAGCGGTTGAAGTAGAAAAGTTAAAGAGCGATTCAATTTGAGTGTAGTGTATATATGTGAAAAGAAATTCTATATTACGTGTTGTTACATATAAAGATAGATATTGATAAAAAGGAGCGAAGTTTTGGATTGTTTTCTAATTTTAGTTTCGTTCAGGTAACTTGTCGTGATTAAAATAAGTAATTAGATAATTTTTGTAAAAAATTGTGTTCTTTTGATGTGAACAAGTTTGCGAACAAATCACAGGATGATTATTTAAGTAAGCACTATTTTATTTATTTTTAATTTTATTGTAATTAAAATAAAATTAATTAATCAATTAAAATAATCTTCAGAAGGATTTCATTATTTTATAAAAAAATTTACCTATTATGAAGAATGTAATTTTAATGAAAATTTGAATTGAATTGAATACATGAAATCAAGTTTCAAAATTTTTAAATATTTTTCGTATTTTATAGTTTAAAATTTTGTTTCACTTACAATATTCCATTAATAACAAAATTTCTCTATAATTTATTACATATTGACGATATTTCACATAAAATATTTTATAGAATAACAATAAAACACATGAACATCTTCTATGACTACATTCAACTTCTTTTTGTCTAAACGTATCTGACGATCCTTTCGTTATAGAGGTGATAAGATAAGACGGTTCGACGACATTTTTTTCAACGGGAAAGAGGAATTTAATAGTATCAGTGGTATGATCGATGCGAGATAGTTGACACGGAATAGCGAAGATTACGTGTCGGAGATGGAGGGTGTATGACCGCACGGTGAACAAACGGTGTTTCGAGAGATGAGCGATCGTTCCCTCGAGAGCAAACGAGAACTAAACGGGAAAAGACGAGATGGGACGCGAACGCTTCACCACCCTGTCGAAAAGTCGCTCGCCTTATCGCCTCCTAAGGGTCTATTGTCGACCCGGCCACTAATGGAACGATATCCAGCCAAGATCACCAGTATCGCTGCACTCTCTTCGATTTTATTAGATCTCGATCTCTTCTAACCTTTTGGAATTGTGACTTGTAATATTCTTAACAACTTAACCTATACGTGACAAGGAAAAAGATTAAAGAAATTAATATTAGCGAAATTGTTTTAATTGTTATAATTAATTGTTATAATAAATGATTATTTTAATTTGAAATGGAAGAATTTTAATATATTTGTAGAATATAATGGCAATGTAATTATATTGGAACAAATAACCTGTTTAACCTATAACTGGCATCGTGGATTTCGGAAGATTTCTGTATATTTGATATAAGTTCTAAACACGTGCTTTGAATAAGATATCAAAAAGTATACAACATAAACATTACTATATTCTAATTTATATTAGAAGATTTAAACTTGATAATATTTTTGAACGAGTTTCTGAGATTTCACAACACTATTTACCCAACAAAAGTGAGACGACGTCTGTTATGTGATATATTAAAATCGTTTATTAAAAATTTCTTTTTGAGAACTATTGTATTAGGTTATTTATAAATCCGTGCATCTTTTATTCCATTTCTAAATTTGATTATTTACAAAGATAAAAAAATGATACGTCTATTCCCAAATATAATTAAATAATTTATATTTTTTCCAATCTTATTAGGCAATCACGAAAGCAATCCCTCTTCTCTCCAAGCATAGAAGGAAAAATTACTGGAACAAAACGAAGTGGAATAATAGAATAGACAGTCATAAATGCAAAGAATTCGAAACGCCAATACGCGAGCGAGGCGAACAGCAGACAAGCCTGCTAACGAAACGAAACGAAGTAAAAGAGAGCGAGAACGATACTGTTGGGTTTAGAGGGTATAGCCGCAGGTGTTTACGAACGAGTAACCGAGAATCGGAAGCCGCGAATCGGAAAGCCGATCGAACGAATCTGGAATAGCATCTGCGGGGTGGACCACGGCCACTGCACCCCCTCTGAATGTGACAATCGCGTCGCGTCGCGTCGCGTCCGTCAACGAGAAGGGAATAAAAAGAACCGGGGTGGGTTTTGCTCGGCGGAAAGGGGGGACGGAGGGCTAGCGTTGGAGACCGACGAATCGACACACAGGCTGTTTTAAAACGAGTGCTATCGATAATCGAAATCGCTCGGGGGGTTGCGGTTGCCCGGGGCTCTGGGGTAAATCTCGCTGTTCCGACCCCTTCCTCCTTCGATTGTACGGATCGTGGTTGTACTCGTCTGCACGATATCGTACGTATGCGTATTTCTCGTGAAACATGGAGAAACCTTACCTAGAAATGCACAAATTACAATCACTAAGTTGTATTGAAGAAAGGTTATTAAGGAATCATTTCGATGTTTCGTGATTTCTGATGTTTACGGAATAATATCTTCATCGATTTCGATGATTTTGAAATATTTTATTGAGCATATTATTTTTAATGATGTTTCTATGTATGTACAGTGATTCGTAGATTTATATACATTTTTTTATTAATCTAACCTAATTTAATTAATTTAATTAATATAATTAATCTGTTAGATTATCGATAGCACCATGTATAATATATTTTAAGAAATGTATCTCTTATTTTTGAATAAATTTACAAGTGAATATTGTTATGTTCGAAAAATTTCTTTATATTTTTTATCGTTTAAAAGAAATTATTTATTTATTGACGTATGGATTATTATCTTCTTATTTTTTTAGTTTTAATCTATTCATTTTATTATTATCACTAGAGTGCGGATATTTATGCATTTATGAAAAATTTAAATGTTCAAAAATCTAAAATGCATAATAAAATATTCAAAATAAAATGTACATTATAATATTTAAAGAGTGAAAAAATTTTTTATTTCAATTTTATATTTATAATTGTATTTATATCAAATTTAGTAACACCTGTCATATAATTATCACAAAAAAGACACTGTTCTATCACGTAATTTATGTCTATAGATTCTAAACTATCATATACTTTTCAATCTTCATACAAATGTCACAAAAGTAAAAGAAAAATTCAAACGAACTGACGAATCTCGATCATTCATTTACATATTCCGGAAGTGGCTAACGATCAACGCGATGCAACGAAAGATATTTGAACAGGAAATCCGATAAGCGGCACAGTGGAACAAAACAAAACTGAAGTCGATTCGCGGCCATGTCCATCTGGTATATCGCTCGTTGTCAACCTAACGTGCAACTGAAACGATCGCGGAACAATCGATGAGTCGCACAGGATCGATAGTTATCGCAAGGCAGATGCACGGTCGAAAATCAGGACGCGTTCACACGCGAGCATTCGGGCAAAGCATTGGCTACGAGCGTAAATCGTACGCACCACCTGTTTGCACGATTGCCACTATGTGTACACTGTAGCGAAACGATTCGATCGCGAGTTGCATCTACTTGAATCGTGTATATGATAATAATCGTACAAACATAACACTGTGATCGATTTAACTCGAGCTAAAGATCGTGGTTAAATCTGTCGTGAGAAACAAAACTAAATGAGAGATATGCCGGTATGTACTACTTATTGAATATGAATTTGTTTACATCACTGCTTGATATTAATAATGGCATAATTCAAAGAATTTCATATTTGTTTTTATTGAATATAATTTCTATTTTTATATAAATTTATGAAAAACCACAATAATTAATTAATAATTATATACAATAATTATTAATAATAATAATTAATAAGATTTATATTTGATATGTTCAAAAATGTAAATTTAGCCTCTATAATTTATATTTTGAATTATATTTTTATTAATGTCAAGCAGTGATATATTTATAGAATATATTTTTATATATTTAAAAATAAAGTATAGAATCGATATATTTTTTTTCTTTTTCTCATTTTTTTAAAAAAACTCAAATAGAATCATATGATAAACCTAACCTAAATTAAGCAAACTTGTCTTCCTTATTTATATTATACATTTGTATCCTTTTAAATCAGTATCTCAAGTTATGTAAATGTAAACTTTATTTCGAATCAAATAATTCTGAGAACAAAATTAAATTAATTTTAATTATTAAACATGATAATATCAATATTTACTTGCAAGTTTGCTTAAAAATAAAAGACAAGTCCATTTCTTAAAATATATGATATGTGAATGAATCTATGTACTATTAACTTTAAGAAGTGGTTTGTCTTTTATTTCTAACCAAACTTACGAATAAATATTAATATTTATTATATTTAATTATCATTGTATAATCTTTTTATTTACTTTCATCATTTCAGAAAGATAGTAAAAAAATCAATGTTAAAAAATCGAACGTGGTTCTATGTTTGCATTGTTAATGGCACAACTCGAAAAATTTGATCAGATTTGATTTTATTAAATATAATGTTCACATTATATTTTTATTTATATATAAATTTATTAAAAATCACAATATTTAATTAATAATTATACACAATATTATGGTAAGCCTGGTATTTTTAAAAATGATTTTGAATCAATAACAGCGAAATATAATATGCACACAATTATTAATGTTTGAATAAAAAAAGAATATTAACTTTTAGAATACAGTACGATATATATATATATATACAAAGGGAGAGACAATCGAATTCTATTTCATCCCTTCATCTAACTTCTCAACGGATGGAAAGATTCCTCTGGTTGGGAATGCGCATCTCTCGTATTGCCCCCTTTGGTGGAACGATGGTGAGTTAAATGTACCGAAGTTCAGATAATAAACAACAACAATAATACGCTGTCGAAATAAATAACGGGCGACGAATACCGCGGGAATACGAAACTTTTGTCCTCGAGTGGCACGCACGGCCGTTCGTCATTCCCGGGAGTCGTTTCACCGCATCGGAATCGATAGCCTGCGAAACGATATACTCGTCCTTTTTTCTCATCCTTTCTATCTTTTTTCATCTTTGTTTCAACCATCTCTAGTGGAAATTTCGTCGACGAAAATGAATCGAAAGAAGCGGTCAGATTCGAGGACGAGTAACAAACGAAAGTGAGAGTGACATCTTGGAAAAAGGAGAAATAAATTCGAAGATATATTTTGCATATAACGTTTGTAATTTGATGTATATGCATTTCATTAAGAATCATGAAATTTCAACTTTAAAATAATCAATATCATTTATACTAATCACTATATTTCAAAATTTCAAATATATATTTATAATAAATAAGAAATTAAACTAATTACTATTTTTTAATTTCAGATAATATGTATTACAATTTCTATTACAAAAACTGAGCTATTCCAAAAATTGCATTTTGGTCATTGCGTTTTAAGAAAAACTTACTATTGGAGTGATCTCCAAATTTGATCATAATTTAAAGAAAAGTTATTATTGAAGATCGAATTAAGATCGATTTTTTGATAAATCGAAGATCAGTATATTTGAGCAAAGAACGAGAAAGGTACGTATACTTATGAATATATTACGCAAAATCAAAAGATGGTAACAAAGTTGCAGAGACATCGGAAGATGTGGATGGAGAGACATGGAGGAGTAGTCGAAAGAGAGGCAGCTCGGTTCAATTTGACGAGGTGTAGGTAAACAGGGGAGATCCGGCAAGTTTGTTTGGCTGTGGAGGCAACTACGGCGACGTCCTTTAATTTACGTTAGCACGTAACATCGGTGTAACCGGGGTTCAGAGTATCGGTTCTCTTCGCGAACTTAGTGACGACGAATGGCGTATACGCGTTCGCCATCGCCTTTAACCGTGCTTCGCGACTCGTGATTTAACGCTGTCTGCGTAAACAAAAGGGGTGCCCTTTACAAATAGTTATCGTTTCTGTCTGTTATTGGAGGTGCAAAGGGTAAAAAAAGATATTTATACACTTGATATTTTTTTGCGATAATTTTGCAAATAAGTGTGTAAATATAAATTTAAACGTAAATATATTAAATATAAATATGTAAGCAAAGTGCAAATTTTTAATATAAAAAGCAAAAGAATATTGTATAAATTATTTGTAATAATTTTATATGCATATGTACACATATTATTATATATATATATAAAAATGGAAATGCAAAGTTTTAATAATATAAGAAATAGAGAAATTAAAAAACTAGAAAATTATTTATATATTTGTAATTTTAAAAAGATTATAAAAAATCCATTTTTAAGTGCTTTAAAATTATTCAATGTAGCATATGAGACATTTTATATTCTACTGAAATATATGGTAGAACTGTGAAAAAAAAATATGAATAATATCGAGAGAATTTATTTAAGTATTTAAGTTAATAATACTTTATCTAATGGAAATTACTGAAATGTAAAAGAAAATTATCATAAATTTTTTCATTGAAAAAAAATTTTAATCAAATATATCTTATAATTATAAAACAAAAGAAGCCGTATTTTTTGTAAACAAAATTTAATTATTAATTTGAGATTGAATTTCGATGTACTTTCAAAACTTAAAGAGTTAGACTGCACAATATCATTTAAAAAAGGAACAAAACCTCAAACTGGTATACGAAAAGAGAATGCTTAGAACTATGATGCCGATAAAGGAATAGGATTAAAAGAATAGGGGATGAAGACGAGCAGAAAATCCAAGAGGAAGAGAAGAGATGGAAAGAAAAGGAAGAAAGTACGAAAAGGCGCGCGCGTATCTTACATTCAAAATAGCAGGGATAAGGCTAAGCTCAGGGATGTGACGAAGGCGGACAGTGGCAGGAGTGTCGAAGTGGTCCAAGTCGAAAGTCTACCGCTAGGGAAAATCCATGAGGTGGGGTACGTAGGTTGTAACATGCAAATTTGAACCTTAAGGGTTTTATGTCGCGGCGATATCTCTGAATCATCTCCCCTTCCTTCGGCCACCGCGTCGATGGTGGCCCTTAGAGGATTTCGACCGATTTTATCCCAAGTAGAATTGTCTGTCGCGTTTCGAGAAGAAGGGGGAGATCGTTTTCATCGGTCGATTCCTCTTTTGGATCGCGTCGTTAGCAGATGCTATCCACGGTTATCTTTCCGGTTGGTTTAAGGAGCTACGAAAGCTCGTTTCGATGATCGTCGATCACTGGTGAACTGTACGAGATTCGATAATAAAATTTGAAACTCTTTGAACTTATTCTTATTATACTTATTATACTTATATATTATTATTCTATTATACTTATACTTATTTTTCTCCTTAATTTTATGAGTATAGAATTCCACTCATTGATATGTATTTGACCAGTTTATGAACTGAAGTAGATTATGACTATTTTCATCATTTGTGGAACCAAAATTACAATCGTATTTTTCTTGATATTGATTAATATTAACTTATTACTAAAATGTTTTTTTTCTATTAATTAGTAAAAAAATAATTGGTAATAATGCTTTACCTATGTTTCTAAAAAATTTTAGAAATGATTTTGGAAATAATCTTTAAAGTATTTTTGATATCATTGGTTTCATTATAATTACAAATGGAATTTTTGTTAGTAAAAAAAAATAATTATATTGAAATATTATAATGACAATAAAAATAATGAAAATTGTTATAAAGATTATTTCACAAAACTATTTTTAAAATATCGATAACTTCCCAATAAAAAATATTAATGTAAATGTGACCATAATGAAAATCAACAATGTATAATAATAAATAAAGTATTGGTGCATTCTTAATAAGCGTAATAATTTGAAGATGACTACAGTGACATCTAACAACAAATGAAATAATAATATTACTAGGAAAAATTCACGAATTTTATCGTGTGTCAGATCTCGTACACGTATCATCAAGAGAAAATCGCATATATTTGGAGGGTATTTAGTGATTTCAAAGTTTCACATGGATCGTTTCACGAGTTGTCGGAAATGCGTCGACGCGGTGTTATCGGGGACTTTTCGAAGTTGATTTTGGCAGTAGGAGAATGACGTAAAAATATTGGATTTGGTGGTTTGGGTTTCGTGGGTGCGTGTGGCGTGTTTATGAAAACGAAACATGGCGTATCCGATTCAATTTAGATCGTTATCTCGATCGGCGCATACCAATAAAAATGCGGCGTCCCATGAATTACGAGGCGACCGTATTAAAATGGTTCGCAATTCCATATCTGATTCTGGTTTCCGGTAGACGCTATATAACCGACTGGGTTAATTTTTTCATCGGGAAATCATTGTTTTCCCGACTCATTCGACGGGAAATACGTAAAATAATAATACTAGCGATAATAATTGTGAGTGCATTGGTAATTATCATTGGCGAACTTTGTGATTGCTAAAATGTTTGTTTAAAAAATTTTTTTCTAAAAAATTCGAAAACAGTGAAAACAGACAATATCAGACAGTGAAAATAATAATGACGAATAATTGATTGACAATTATCGTAGATTAACATTATGCTGAAATGTTCGTTTGTAAAGCATTCGAAAGAATGGATCGTATCATAGATAATCCTACTTATAAGGATGATTTAATGAAACGAAAAATTTGACAAGACTTGTTCTGTTTACATGTCGAGTGAATTTTGCTCATTTGTTATACTTCATATATACTTCATAAGATCCTCGTATAAAAATTTCAAATTAGAAATATACAATTTACAACAATAATTTTTCTTATGATTCAGAAACTGCAAATTATTAATTCTTTCAGATCATCTTTGCAATACAATGATATAAATCTCATCAGCCGAACGTATGGACAAAGCAAATTCAAAGATTGGATTAAAGTATCTTATAAATCGGTGTGGTTGGTATGCGCGTCGAGGCAATGTAGGACCTAAGTAAGTAGTAGTTACCTAGGACGTAGATCGATCACGCGGATTTTAATATCTGGGGCCACATTGGCCAGGCATTCGGTAGTCACGAGGCGCTTCGCCCATTCATCATAGTAACGTAGTAGGTTAGAGCGCGGAGGGCGCGCGATTAGAATCAGTTACCCTTTACTTGCGCGCGGTGGTGATGGGTAACCCTTGATATCCTGGACAAGGATATCCCCTCGGGTGCCATCTGCCAAGGCCTGTTCCTTCTATCTTCTACCCCGTTTTCGACCCGCCATTTCACCGCGAAAGAGACCGTGCACTCCAAAAATTAATAACCCCTGTCCCTTGGCCCCCTGCGACCACCCATCCCTTACATCTTATTTTTCTACTTGATACATCCAACGATAATACCGATTTCACCGATAGTCGTTCACGAAATGAATGTTCTAATTACACGTGTCGTGAAAAAATTAAAAAGTTGTCGTTTAGTAAGTTGATAATAACGAACGAAAAAAATTTTAATAGTCACTTCTAAATTGTTAACAGATGTAATTGAAAATTAATTATTTTTTATCACATTGTATATTTATATATGAAAAATGTATAGCTTTGTTAAATTATTGACTTCTATAGTAAAAAAGAACAGATTTTAGATATATGAATATTGTGACATATTGTCAATTGATTAGGTTAGGGAAGAGTCGTTTGATATTGATTAATATGTTTTATTTTTTTCATAAAATATTAACATTTTTTTAATAACAATTGAATATATTATTATAATTCAATTAATTGTTATTATTTTCTATTTTATTTTCTTATCTATATTTTATCATTGCAAGATATGTTGCAATATTGAAAGTTCTACATGTATTTAAGTCAAATTAGAATTTTGTGGAAATCTAGAGAAATAATTTAATTTATTATTCATTTATTTCAGAGATTTCTTTGACGTTTCGAAATGGCGGATAGAATATTTTAATTATAGAAATAAGAGCTACTATATGGTAAGTAGATGTGTAGTTATATACATTAAGCTACGGACATTCATGCATATTTCATTGGCGGTAATCACCCACGAACTTACGATATTTACGAGCGTGTTGAGCATCGTGTTGTAAAATCTATTATTTAAGCTATCTATGGAGATAGAAAATCGAGCCGAAGCTGAACTCGAATTGGAAATTTAAAAGCAATGGCGGAATTAAATGAAATGGAAAGAAAAATCAAAAGGATTAAATTGAATGATTAAATCAAGAAAAAAAAATATATATTTATATTAATTATAATCAATTCTCGTAGAAAACAAATACGTATCACGCTTTCAAAAATTTATAAGGAAATTTTGTGTTCATAAAGAATCACATTTCTATTCAGTGAAATATAATATTACGCAGAAAATGAATAAATAAAAAAAATAATATTATAAAAAAACAAATTGATACATATATCTTTTTTCCATTTTTTCCATTTTTTTATGACATGTATCTTTTTTCCATTTGTCTTCTCAATTAAAATTATTTTAAGTTAAAAATAATTTCAGTTACAATTTTTGTGACAAAATTTATTATATAATTTTAATAATGATAATATTTATATAATTCTAACAATATTTTCTAAATCTATCAATATTCTTAATAATATCCATAGAACAAAATGAGAACATTGGCTGGAAAATTCGGATAATTAATTAAACCTGCAATACAAAAAAAAAAAAAAAAATATACATAAACCGAAAAATTTCGATCGATTAAAACAACGATTTTTGACTTATATCGGGGAAAAAAATTGAAGAAAAGAGAGGGAAAGATGTAAAGTCGCATAGTCCTGTTGGCATTTTTCACAAACTACTCTTTTGTTCCTTATTTATTGCGACATGAATAAAACACGGGGGTAGTAAACGGGAGACCGAGGGAGAGGAGGCGAGGGAGGGAAGGATGGTGAATTAAATGCGGTATAATTTTCAAATTTTGGGAAATAAATAACGTGTAAGCGATAGGCTGACTCGCGTGGTCCCCCACCCTTCCTCGTCCCCCTCGAAAACGCGCATAAATTTTCGAGGACGATGCGGAACTTGAATCTGAAGGAAAATTCTCCCGGGAAGGGAGAGAATTGCTTTTGAAAGTATCCTATTATGTTCGCATTGTTGCGGTGGAATCAACCAACAAGTGTTTCCTGTCATATGGAGTTTGACACAGTGTGAACAATCTTGACGATTCGTCCATCGAATGTTTGTGATCAGTGATATATTCTTTGATAAAAAGATAGATTAGAAATTTATCTATTAATTAGGATGAAGAAAATTCAGCATCGTATTCGTACAAAAAAAAATTATTTCGTTTAACTTTCAATTAATGAAGTGGAGATTAGGTTACATTAGGTTAGATTAGGTTAAGTTAATAAAAAAGTATTCTATTACGTTTGCATTGTTGCGGTGAAATCGACCAGCAAGTGCTTCCTGTGGAAAGAATTGATACAGTGTGAACAATTTTCACGATTTATCCATTGAATATTTGTGATCAATAATGTGTTCTTTAATAAAAAGATAGAAATCTATCTACTAATTAGGATGAAGAATATTTAACATCATATTCATAGAAAAAATTGATGAAATGAAAATCAGGTTAGGTTAAATTATTATAAATATATTTTTTTATATAAATTTTGTGTTTCTGCGGAAGAATTATATTTTTCACAAGTTGATTTTGATTTTTATATAAAGTTATAATCTTAGCTGTTATTTTTCCATCGAAAAATATGAATTTCTATTTACACATTGACACACGACGAGAAAAAGATAAAAATTCGTCAAATCATTTTTATTTCCAAGATTGCTTGATTGCACAATACACCAAATCCTAATATTTCATTCTATTTACCAATTAAATCATAACCAACTAAGAAAAATTTCTTTCTCTCATAAAGAAGCATGAAATGGAGAAAGAGAGGAAGGAAGGAAACGAGTAATTAACGAACCGAGACGAGAATCGGGCAAGAGGTACAACGAAAAAGAAACAGAAAAAAGAGATCGGTACAAACGTTTCCACCGAGTTTCTTTAATTGGTGACATTAATCACACGTAATTACCGTGAATCTTGTAACAGTGCTAACGGCTGGTACGTAAGCGTCTCCACAGCCGAGTTTACCGCAATTCTTTGACCGCAAAGGCGTAGCAATCGTCGAAAAACGGTCGTTCGTGGTCGACTGTACACATTTCGTTCACGTTCTTACGCTGCTGAGGATTAACCCCGTGGAGCAGTAACCGGCATCCGCGGCTGCAATTAGTACGATACCGCATGGAGTGGTTACCGACACTCCCATCCAAAAGGGTCCAACCACAGCTACCAACATTTTGATCGGCCGAGTTAACGAACGGTTAACTGCCTGTCTTTTTACGCGGCACGCATCTCCTAACCTCCTTGATTGTTTCATTTTTTTCTTTTCTTTCTTGTGAAATGTAATATAATATATCGTGTTAATAGAATTGCGAATATTTGTGGAAATTTATTTTCGTGGAATTTGAAATATTTGTAAAAAGAGATTTGGAAGAAGATGCAAAATATTGAAAGTTGTTTATTAAGTGTAATATTCGAAAAATGAATTTTTATTTAATAAAAATAAAACTTAAATATTCGATTAGAATTATGAGTATTTATGCGTTTATTTTTATTCTCACGGAATCTGAATATAGGAAATGAAAATTTATAAAATGTATATGATTTGGAAAAAGAGACAAAGTGTTAAAAGTATAGTATTTTGCGTGATTGTTTGAATAAAGCAAATTTTTATTTTAACTCTTTCAAGAATTTTTTTCAACTATAAATTCAATACCATAGTATTATAATTTATTATAAATTAAAGAAAATAGAATCTATTTTTAAAATTCGATCTCATTTGCAACAAATTTCGTATTCATCTTTTCTTTTAATTTTTAATCTTTAATTTTTCTATCTTTTTAGGTATATAAAGTAAATATAAATATAAATACAAATATGACTCACGAGTGAATTTTGCAAAATTTCGTTTAGAGAATATGATTTCATGAAAGAATGTATGTGGTAATCTAATTCGCAATCGAAAAAGAAAGAAAGAGCCGGAAAGCGGATGACTTTGTCGCAGCGACGAAATCAAGTCTATGGTAGAAGGGTTGGCATTAACGAGACCGGCACGCATTAGCTTTGCCCTGCAATATTAAACAGAGCACGAGTGTTTTCCACCAAACTTGGCCAGGACCGTACCAGCTATCGATTTTAACCCATAGAATGGACGAGGTCATCTCTGTATGCTCGTTTTCGTTTCTCTAGTTTCGTCTAGTTTTGACGCGAGCTTTTTCTTTCTTATCTACGTCTTTCCTCGATTTTTCTTTTTATATTCGTTGGTGAAGCATCTCGAAAATTGAAATTTTCGTCTTCATCGTTATATTTAAGGATACTAATATATTTGAAAGTAAAACACTGTGATAAATTTCATTTCTGATCTAGTCTATTAATGCAAAATAACTCTTAATGATAATTTTTGAAAGTTTTACTATTATCGATTGGAAAATAGAGATGCTTAGCACATACAAATATATTTGAGGCTAAAAATTTCAAGAATTATCTATCGTAATCATTTACAAGATAAATACTCTTTCTTAAAATTTTTATTTCTTAAAAATCTATTCTTAGCCGTTAAATTATTATCTCCTCATCGAGAATGTTTTTCTTTCTTCGTTCTCATTGTTACATTTGGCAAATTTTCAGTCGCTTATGAAGCTTTAACGGATTGCGCGGTCTGCACGTCGGCTTGGGTCACGACGGGAGTAGAAGATGAAATATTCAAGTGCTTTCCATTAACGGGACCGGTTTATACTTATCAAGGCTAAAGTCAAAGGGGTGGTTCGGCCAGTCACGCTTCGGTAGAAAATAAAGGGTAGCTGGTTTCTGCCTTTGCAGCATCGGACAGCCCCGAACAGATAGAAGGTGGACAAAAAGTGTCAATCGTGTCGACGGATTGGTCAATGGCCTACGATTGTTACATGTCTCTATTATATCTTTCAAAATAAGTATATCGCCAGCATTTCTTTAATTTCCTTTTTCAACAACATTTCTATCAATTTTTTATTCTATTTCTATCACAAATCATAATTCTTTCGACAATAAATAATAAAATTATCGTATAACAAAATTAATATAAGAAATAAAAAAAAAAGTATTTCGACATTTCAGATAGAATTATATTAATTAAAGAGAGCGGAATGAAGAGCGGAAAAGAAATGAACCGAAGTTGGCTGTGATGGATTACGGATAACGGTTGATGGACAATGGACCCAGGAGAACAGGTCGGTAGAAATAAGCGGAAGAGAGCGGGTTGGTACAGCTCCCGTATGGGGCGTAATAGTTTAATTCATATGTAAATGGAGTGGCGAAGCACGGGAGAAAAGTCGCAGGACTACGTGGAAATGGCGTGTAAGTGATTCGTACACATGTATGGCTGACCTCGTAAATCTGGAACGGGATACCCTACGTAATTAGAATTACACCCTCGACTAACGACTATCACGCGCCATAACGACTCTCTTTTCTTTCCAATAGCCACGTCCTTTATCCGTCTTCGTCCATTCTTTTTTGATATATCTCTGAGGTATGTACACACCATATAACTCTTATTACTACTATTATTTTAAATTTTAAACTTTTGACAATTAAAATTATACTAATATTTTTTTTTTTTTTTTAGATTCGAGAAATTAAAGAGATTTTAAAGCTTTCGGTATATTATTTTTAATTTTTATTTACCGTTCACGAAGATATTTTAATTAAAAAATTTAGAATACTGGAAAATTTTAATCACGTAAGCTGATATATTTTTTTCTCGAATGCTAATAAAAATAAATAGTGTATATATATATAAATTGTAAATGGTGCTAATCGCACTAAAAAATAATGTATTGTAAATGTGAAATTTTTTTTAAAGTGGAACAAGGTAGATTATTCGAATTTATTTTCTTATTCAAACAATCAATTATTTGAATGCAGCATGAATTTGAATTACCATATCTATTCTGGAACACATAATTTTTAATATAATTACTTCTTTTAATTTATACATTCCTTTTACTTGGTAAATTTAAAAATTATATCACGTTTCTTTTATCCAAATGAATCTGTACCCCAATCGATTAAAATAATCTAATCCCACCAGGTGTAATCAAGAACGGATAAGAACACTCTCTTCGATCATTTACAATTAAGACACGAGAGAGGAGAAAGAAGAGACTTGGAAACCAGAGCTAAGGACACGGATACGTAGGAACGAATCAACGGCGGACACAGGTCCGGCAATTAGTTTAACCGAACCGCGGCGAGCGGATCATCGTCGACAGAGAGTTTCGCGTAGTATGTACGCCCGTCCGTACACCGTGATTTATGTTTGCCATACATTACCCACCGAATAATCCCACGAAAGGGTATACCCGCGCGAGAGACATCCCCCAGGCACGACGCCTAGCCCTTTCGTCGGAGGGTCGGTTACGCGACGCACACGCCGTTTAACCGCTACTCGCTGATCGCTCTATCTGTTTCAATTAAAACTACTCTCGTCATTCGCGTGGAATGACGCTGCTCGAGCCCATGGAATCGTTTGGAAAAAGAGTGGAAGAAAGATTTCGTGTTGGCCACGCGTTGTTTCAATTAACTTTCAGAAAGATATATAACGTATGTATTTTCTTTTCTTTTTTTTTTTGTAAATAATGTAATGAGTTACGATATTTCAATCCTCTAAAATGTTGTATTCTATATATCTATCTTTGTATCTTAACATTGAAATTATTTATAACAAAGTTTAATATCATTATCATAGATGGATATGTAGATTATTTGTTTTAATCCAATTTATTTATCCGTATACAGAGAATTCATACAGAGAAATTTTATACAAATAATTCCAATTTCCAAAAGTGTAGAAATAAATACATGGAAATATAGATAAAAATAGTCATCTAGATTAAAAATATTAGCAATATCCATTTTTTCTGGATTCAAAATATATATTATATCACAATAATATATATTACATATAATATATTATCACGATAAATAAGTGTTATCTATTAAGAAGCTTTATAAAAAAAATCTCTTTATCTATCTCAATTGAATATGCACAGAATAAGTGCCACGACCCATTAAAACTAAATTCAAGATGCACAGAATAATCAACACTTTACTCAACTTACTTAACCTACTTTTCCCATTAACCAGAAATATCAATAACGATCTCTTTTCATTTCAGGCGTAACCATGACCATCCAACCACCGATTTCCAAGAAGGAAAAGAAGAAGAAGACCAAAACACTCGTTTCAAGATGCACCGCGAACATCGACTTACCAGATACAAGCGATCACAATTGCACACAGTTTTAGAAAACGGGTAGCACACAGTCTTTGTCCCCGATGTTCCTTGCCATTAACCGTCTGGATTAGGCACTCGGGTTGCGCGAACCTCTCTCTAAATGGCGGTACTCGGCGGAAGCAGTCATTTGCGATAAGGGCTCGTTTTCGCGCGAAGAACAGGCCGCGAACATACGCCACTTTCTTCTTTCGTTCTCTTGTATCATCGTGCTGCAAGTGGTCGTGGGGAAGGGAGAAATAGCGCGAAACGAGGGTGAAAATAGCCGCGGAAAAACGGATACGGTCGCGGTGGCCTTGTCGGGTTGCATTCGCGCGGCGCGCATCGGATGGAGCGATGGAGGGGCGGGGAGAGAGTGGAGGGGGAAGGAGGAGGAAGCGGCTCAAAGTTGGAGAAGAGGTACAAAGGAGTTGCGATGGAGCGGGCGATATCGACTGCCGAGAGCGAAACGGAAGTGAATAGCGACGTCACGGCCGATGCTGATGGTGCTCTCAAAGGGGAGCGCAAGATTTGGGCTAAGGCCGGTGACACGAGAGACGTTAACTTGAAGTTAAAGTTAACGTTAAAGATGGTAATAATTTTGTAAGTTAAATAGGGTAAAGTTGATTTTTCTTTTTTCTGATAATGTGCGCGTTTTTTGTAATTATATATATTTATTTGTATTTTAATTGTTAATTATTTTGTTCCAGATAATTTTAATACGTAATAATCGATGTCTTTTAAAAGTGTGAAATAATCTAGAAATATTTTTCGCTAGTTAAATGTTACTAGCAGCAATTTGATGAGAACATTGATAAATTTATTAATTAACTACGTACGTGTATCGATTAATTAATTAATGATCCATCATTTTAAATACATGAAAGAAACAATGAGAGAATACAATGAAAGAAACTTCTTTTTCGATTCAAGGAATGATTTTAACCAAAATGATTTGACTAAAATTTAAAATTGAATTAAAAATAGATTTTATATAACATTTCCTCGCATTGATAATCTAAGAAAACAATTGATCAATAATACATCATTCATCGTGAATTCGCAACGAGAGAAACGAACGAATCAAAATTCAGGATTAGATGATTTTCAATGATACTAATGATACTATTTATATATGAATCGATATTTAAAAAAAATTAATAATTCGCAACAAATGAAAGAAACGATTTTTCCCGATTGACACAAGGAGCAAAGAATCAGAATCGGGATAATACATACGGTGTGGGCACTGTGGCGTGGCGGGGTGCGTTGCGATCGAGCTAAGGCGCTGGGGAGCAATTCCCTTAAATGCCCTGTCGTCCGCAAAAAGCCACTTCGTGTAAAAAACAGCCCGGTTTGGTGCGTTCGTGCGAGTTCCCTCGTTCGGTCTATCGCGTCTCGCCCTCTCTTTCTCCTTCTCCGGATTATATTAGTCTTTATGGCATCGATAAAGTGCACCGTCGATTCCTCTACTTTTCCGCGGTTGCTCGAACAACCCTCCTCTTCGACCCCGATCGAGCGCCTCTTTTAGCCCACTGTCTGAATTTGACGTTTCACTGACCTTCTCTGTGATTTTTTTTTTTTTTTCCTTTCTTTTTCTATTTCGACGAGGGAAAGAGAGGGTTTTGAGTAAGATTGCGATTATCTACGTTTTCGAAAGTAAGCGAGAATGTATAATGTATAAGAGGGAGATTGTATTGACTAGAGTGTCTTTTTATGCCGTTTGATACAGAAACTTGCACCAAACAAAATATTTTCTTATCTACAAAAATAATTTCAAGTAATATAACGATGAGAAATCTTCAATTATTTTTCTCAAATCTTCAAAGATCTCTTCCTGGAAAGAATAAACTTATAATTGGTAAAAATTATTTGCATCAGGAATTGGCCAATTAAAATAAAATCTTAATATTAATGATATATATATATATACACTATATAAATCACTTACATTTTATTGAATCGAGATGAGTGAAGAAACTTTATGCTGTTTGGTACAGAAACTTGCACCAAAATATTTTCTTATCTACAAAAATAATTTCAAGTAATATAACGATGAGAAATCTGGCGAAATCTTCCATTATTTTTCTCAAATCTTGAAAGATCTCTTCCTGGAAAAAACAAATTTCATATCATCGTTAAAATGAATTATTTGCATCAGGAATTGGTAAAATAAAATCTTAATATTAATGATATATATATATACACATACTTATTTAAATCACTTATATTTTATTGAATCGAGACGAGTCGGATCGAACCAACAACGTTTCTGGTCAACGTTTTTCAGACTCGTCAATAAAATCGGTTGGAATCGATGATCTCGCGGTTGAAATTGAACGAGGCGCGATATTTCCAATATTTGAAGCCACGACGGAAATCGCAGTCGCTTCAGGAAATGAAACGTGTGTCTAATTTCCAATGCTCGTTCTACGCCCACGTATAATCGCATTCGTGTCCGCGTTCCCTTCCTACGACCCTTTTTCCGTACACAGCGCGACCCATCCATCGCTGCGTCATCGAAATTCGCTCGTGTTTTGGTTGCACGAAAAAAAAAAGAAACAAAAATGAAAAAGAAACATCCACTTCTTCTCACTTATCCTCGTTTATTATTGTCAATCAGATCGTTTACTTTGAATAAGAGAGAACGATAAAATAAATTAAAAGATATATAGATAACATTCGTTTTATTTCTAAAGAAAAAAAATTTTTGTAAATATAAATTTCATCTATCGAATTATTCCATTCAATGTTATAAAATAATATTCTGTTGTACAAATCTATCGTGTATATAGGTACAGAAAAATTACGTACAAAATAATTGGTTATTATCGGTATTGAATTTTCAATAGAAAAAAAAAAAAAAAAAAAATACGTATAAAATATTTATTTTACTCAATAAAAATTATTTCGAAAATTGTAAACGTACGAATTCCCGTTCTCTCTCTCTCTCTCTCTCTCTCTCTACAGACACGCGTTCCACGCGTAAACATCCATTAATGTTTCTATTTTGGAAGGGGAAGCAAGAGCAAGGAGAACAAAACAAGGGGAAATCGTTGATCGTTCGCCATTGTCTCGTCGAACCTCGCCGGCGAAACACCTCGATCCGCCTTCCGTTTCCGTTACTTCGATACACGTTGCAAGGTTGATGGAAAGCGTACGCTGTTTCGCGAATGGAATCGACGGATCGCGGGGAGGGGAGAAGGAAATACCCATCCTGCCCTCATCCCACGCGTATTACATGCGTATGCGATGGAATGAAAGTGGCCGATCCGCCGCATTATCGTCTATCGAAAAAATATGAATAAGCTTTCCAATTTCCGACGTTTCGTGACATTTCGCCGGGAGGAGGGTGGCCGGTGGCGGCGTTTTCAATGAGACGAGAACGATACAACGGAACGCCATCCGATATTTCGTTCGCCGTATACGAGATCCACGCTTTTGCCACGCGTGTCGGTAAGGAGGAGAGGTGGTTTTCTTTGTGGATACACAAAGCTTCGCTCGATAATGGTAGGTAGACTCGTAAGTTTTAAGCAAGTATGGTTATGATTAATATGTTTGGATGATAGCTTAGTTAATTTCGATGATACATATGTAATCGTGTAGAGTATGTATTTATTAATTTATAATATGTGTATACAATATGTGTATAATTTAGTTAGATTATCATTTCGCGCGTTTCTTATCTTTCATAATGATAAGTTTAACGAACTTCGAGTTACGATATTTCTTACGATCGATAAATAGTTTTCATAACCTTCATTTATAATTTTCATCGTTAAGAAAAAATTATTAATAACTATATCGCGATACATTTTTTTCGTATTTTCCTCGTATATTTGAGCATTTCCAAACATCAACAACAAAAGTTTCGAGCGTTACGACACTTTCCTAGCTCATCCACAGTTTTCCAATTTAATTATCTCGCGATCGCGGATAATAAATTGATCGTAAAGGATGGAGGAAAAATTCGAAAATTGGAGAGGAGGCAGTCCAGTCCAGTTTCGTTCCAAAGCTCACGATCGCTTTAGGAAGGAATGTTTAAGAGTGATTTTATAGTGTCCGGCGCAGAGGTCAACCTATCCTCGGATACATCACCCCAAACCCTTGTGTCTTCTTGATGGATCGCGGTTCTCGTCCCCATTCTCCTTCCTTCACCCTCATCCTCCCTTACCCTTACGCTTCTCTCCACTTGCTCCGCGCGCCATCACACCCTTCACCGTCGATTTCTCATCCCTTCCGATGGATTATGCATCGCTACTCTCATCTCTCTCTCTCTCTCTTGCATCGATTATCATCGATCCAAATTTCGAAAATTCCTTAAATCGTAGTGATTCTCCACCGTTGATTATGCATCCTGTCCCTTTATCTCTCTTTCTCTCGCGCGAAGAGAAGGAAAATTACCTCACTCTTCGCCATTTTCGTTCGATAATTCGATTCACTATCCACCTTTTACCTTTGATCCTCGTCCCATTTTTTTCGATCACATTATTCGTCACCGATAAATCATTTACAATTTTTTCCACTCTCTCTCTGTTCACATTTTCACTCCTTCGATTCCTCTGTTCCAATAGATGGCGCGCATCGTAATCTCATTCCCACTTCTCCCCCACTCTTACTTCTCTTACTCTCCTCCCTCCCACGATATAACGACAATCGACCACGATCGATTTACTTCACGAGCGATCACGAAAATCGATTTCGAAAGCGAAAAAAGGAAAAAGGAAGACGAAGGTCGGAGTGAAAAGGAGCAGCTGGGGGAATAATACCAGAAGGGTGCGGAGACACACTCACGTTCGGCCGAAGTATCCCGTGCAATTTCTCCACAAGGAAGACGTGTACCTCGTCTCCTGAACCTCGTGTCTTTTTTACTTTGAAATTCCGTCGATACATCACGCCTCTGAAACTCGCCTCGCTCCGCCCCCGCCACCTCCACGCTCCGCCTTGCCACCGCCGGCCAACCTTTCCTTCGCCTTCTTTCACCTTTCTCGCTCCTCTTGCCATTTGCTTCTTCTTCTTCTTCTTCTTCTCCTCCTCCTCCTGTCTTCCTCCTCGTGCCTCCTTTCCGTGTATGCGTTGTACACCCCTGTCGTCGATTTTCGCGCACCACTGATTTTCCTCTCCTCCCCTCCCCTCCTCGGTTGATTGAAGGTGATCTTTGATAAAGTAAATGGCAGGTGAATGTAGATTTTCCAATATAGATTGATTCTCTTCGGGTGAAAGCTAATCCTTGATCGATGATAAAGCAAAATCTGATGACTCGTCGAGCGTATGATATTTTGAATATATTACACAGTGTTGATTTTCTGTGTTTATAAGAAGGTAAAGTCTGATGAATATTATGCAGAGAAATATATTATGCTTGGATAGAATAGTTGATGGAATTTTTTGAATTAGATGAATTTGTAAAGTAATTTATGATAAATAAAGAAATATTATATTTAAATAGAATTTTTTTGAATTAGATTTTGGCAGATAACGATACTTAAAAAAAAATTGATGCGATACGTAAGAATTTTTTTCGCATTATCCGATTGAAAATATGTTGATTAAAAAAAAAAAAGAAAGAAAGAAAACAGTTTTATAAAGTTAAATGAACGATGAAAATAAATTTAAAAAATCGAGAAGAGCGACGATTTAATTAAGATTTACGAAAATTTTGGAAAAATGAAAGAAAATCTTTGCGGGTGAATAAAAAAAAGGAAGGAAGGAAAAAAAAAAAGAAAAATCATCGTCTAAAATAGAAGACAAAAAGAAGGGAACTTGACGGACTATCGATTAGCTGTCGTTTTATTTGGGAAAAGTAAAAGAAGAACGAGCTCTGGGGAGTTGGCAGAGTCGAGACGAATCCTCGAACCTTTGGCAGGTTACACGGGAATACTCCTAAAATCGTCTTCGATTTCGTTAGATTCTCGCTTCGAAGGCAGTTTGTCACCGAAAGAGATGTTAAACTTTCGCCATATCTGCGCCATATATTCAAATTCTTAAGGTTAACATTCTTATATAACATTAATTAAAAATAATAAATCTGTTAAAAAACAACGAAACACTATTAATACACCGATAAAAATATCAAAAATAATAAACGAATCGTTTATACATAAAGAGGAAAGAAAGAAATATTTTTTAGGTTAGATCACTTTTATTCAGAGGAAAGAATTCGCGGATATCGAGGTTATTGGTCGTCCAATACGCGTGAAGTCAAGATCATTTTTAGGTTAGGTTAAAAGTTACCAGTTTGCATATTTATCCGTCGTCCAAAATGTCCAAGTATGTCGATCGTTTTTAGGTCGATCCCGCATGCGTGGCTCTTTTAATTAAACCAACCATTCTCAAGGAAGGTTTATCGACCTCGTGAGAATAATTCGAGTCGAGTGAACGCGCGTTAAACACCCTCATAATCGTAACGCGCCTTATAGTTGCCTCTGTCTTGCCTGAGCCGCCGTCTTACCAGCACTTTCCACTTTTCCACTTTTCCCCTTCCACCCATCCTTTCGGATCAAAAGGATTTTTTCGTAACGATTACCGAGATACATGAATTAGAGAAAGTAATATTCGAGTCATTTCTATTAAATTTCTTATTTATCGTCTATTATTTTAAATATCGACACATATTTAACATATTACTCATTATACACATCGTAATTAATAATATGTACGATGATTCCGATCTAAGTATATAAAATTTGAATCGAGATACAAACTGATATGTTAGGTTATGCGATATAAAAAAGATTGCATGTTATTATTAAAGAAAACTATATATATAATTTTCTTGATTGAAAAAATCCAGATAATTCTGAAACCTCTTTATAACTATTCCTATACTATCCCTATGATCATCTACAAAATCTTCTAATCGTACATATATGGAAAACAATTCGAAATATCGCATAAACGGCTCGACTTCGTGTTTCGAAATCGAAAAGAGAGAAAGAAAGAGAGGGAAGAAGGGAGGGAGTGGGAGAGGGAGAGGGAATGGCCCGGTTGCCAAGTGGCCGCTCATTCTGGAACGGTCGATGAATAGGATCGGGATACGAATCGTCTCGAGATAAAAGGGGCAGTTTGGGTGGTCCTCAATTGGACGGGGCCGTTTGCATGTTAGCAAGCAGTCGACTTAAGCCCGTTGTCCGTTAATTTGCCTTTGAATTGAGGCAATCGTTTAATAACGCGGCTATTTCGACATGCGGACCTTGTTGTTACGCGTTTTAAAAGACGACGGAATACCCATATTGCTCGCTCATCGGTTAAAATTCTTCTCCACTTCGATATTTTTCCGTAAGCGTGTATAAAATATACACTGTTCGATAACTGTTCGATAAACTCGTTGATAATTAAAATTCCTCTGTGTAAAAAATGACACCAAGCAATGGTATCGATACGAATAAAGGAAAGAATCGATCTCGATTGGAAATGGATCTCGTGTTAAGTGTGAAAGAGGAGAGAATTGGGTGGCTGGCTTGGAGAAGTAGTGGGCACGACTAACAAGATAATTAAGAGTAGGAGCACTCGGTCGAGTTTTTTGTTGGTCGCGTGCTCGTGTCAACTCGTGTCGGACCTCCCCCCTTTCTCCACTCCTTCCATACTATTTTTCTTCCTCTCGTACAAATATTTTATACGCTCGCGTATATAGACTTTAAATATCTCTCTCTTTCTCTTACGAAATAAAAATTTTTTTATTTCGTAAGAGAAAAAGAGAGATATTCTTTATTTATCGTTTGTTATTGTACTTTTTTTTCTTTTTTTTTTTTTTTGGTATATTCCCTTCGATTGCAATAGAGTATTAATTACTGTACTATTTTTCGTATATAGTAGTTTCTTTCCAGAGCAACGTGGAGAATCGTGGAAATGGCGATAAGCCAAGAGGGAGGAACCGTTGTAAGCTGGTGATTACGAGCGAATCGTTGGGGTAAGAATCTATTAGAGGAAGAAGGAGGAGGTAAGGCGACTATTGCCTCTGTATCCCGGATACAGAGAAGAAATCATATTCAGAAGCAGACAGAAGGAAAAGGCTCTTCCCGAGGGACTCGGGAAGCGTGCCTTATCACTCCTCGTGTCGCTATCTCGCGAATACCCGGATTCAAATCTCGAATCTCCACACTCTGCTTCCTCGCTCGTTCTTTTTTTTCTTTCTTTCTTTCTTTCTTTCTTTCTTTCTTGAATTTCTTCTCGATGGCTTCCTACTTTTTTCGAATCGCGCGCGCCAAATTCTTCTTCCTCGATCTTGCGTTTACATACGAGCCTCGAATCTTTGCAACTCTGAAGAATAAAAATTCGAGAATAAAATTTTCGTGGGAGCAATTTTTTGATTAAATCTAGGAAAATGAATCTTTCGACGTTGAGTTTGGTAAGATAAGCTTCGATTCTGAGCGTTGATGTATTTTAAGGCAAAAGAGAGAAATGTTTGGATTCGATTGTAAAATAACTCTCTCGAAAGCAATTTTTTTAAACGTTTTAAAGATTCGAGATTGGATAAAATTGTAGAGAACAATTGTGAAGTCATTGATGGATCGTGATAATTTCGTTAGACCAGTTTTCGTTGAGTTTAAAATTGTCGATATTGGAGTAGCGTCGATAGATTTCGTTATAAAACTGTCGACTTTTAAATCTAGGTTTAAAGCAAGTTTTTGATATTGAGAACAATATTAATCCATCGATAGATCGTAAAATGTTCGAATACAGCTTTCGTTAAGTTTAGATTCGAGAGTAAAACTGTCGAGAACAATTCTCAATATAAATTGGACTACCGATAGATTTGATCGTAAAACTCGAGGACAATAACCTTAATGTTGGACTTATAAGATTACAAAACTTTCGGGAGCAACTTTCCACGTTAAATTTGGGTAAAGTTTTGACATTAGAGCGTCGACAGATTCGAAAATAAAATTAATTATCGAGAACAATTCTCAATATTAATCCATCGAAATTTAAATTTGATTATAAAGCTTTCGATGAAAACAACTTTCCATGTTTAAATTCGAGAGACTAGAGCAACTCTCAATAAATTGGACTATCGGTAGATTTGATCGTAAAACTCGAAAACAATAGTTAGACTGTCAACTAGATCAGAACAAAAAATTTTCGAGAGCAAATTTCGAAATTAAATTTAGATAGATTTTCAAATAAAAATAAAACTAATATCGAGAGCAATCCTTAGTATTAATCGATAGATTCGACTATAAAATTCTCGAAGACAATTTTCGAGTTAACTCTTTTAAGATTTGAGAGCAAATCTCAATATTGGATTATTGATAAATTTCATTGTAAAATTCGAATGCAACGCTAGAGTTAAGTTTTACCTACATCGATAAATTTCATTGTAAAACTTTCGAGAGCAATTTTAAATTTAAGTAAAGCAAGAAGTTTGAAGTTAGAGCGCCGATAGATTCGAAAATAAAACTATCGAGAGCGACTTTCGTTAAATTTAGTTTAAAGATTCGAGAGTAAAATAGATAGATTTGATTATGAAACTTTCGAGAGCAACTACTTTCGACGTTAAAAGGGCCGATAGAGTTAAGAATGAAATTCTCAAAAACTATTTTCGATGTAAAGACGCCATTAGATTCGAAAATAAGATTTGGTCATAAAACTCGGAACAATAATCTTAATATCGATAGATTCAACACTTTCGTGAACAACTTTCAATGTTAAATTTTCGTAAATTTTAAGAATTAGTATTTTCGATATTAAAACGCCAGACAGATTCGAAAATAAATAAACTAGCACTGAGAGCAACTGATAGATTTGATTATAAAACTCGGGAACAATAATCTTAATATCATACACTGTCGATAGATTCAATCTTCGAGCACAATATTAAATTCAACTAGAGCAAATTTTAACAACAAAATTCTCAAAAGCTATTTTCGATATATAGCTGATATACATAACTCCAATTCCAAATATTAATCCACTAAATATAAAACGATTCACAAAATTATTTTTCATCCATTGACAATTTTAGTTTAAATCTCCTTTCCTTCCAACTCCTGTCTTCTCCGCGATTAAAAATCGAAAAATTATCCTATCCGATCCACGATTTCTTTCGTTATTATTCGTCAAAATCCATCCTCGAGCCGAACGAAATAACCTCTGTTCACCGTTTTTCCCCATAGATAAGGCCCAACGGAGAGCGCGAAATTCCCCTCTCCCCCTCCCCCTCAAAACTGCGCGCTTCCGCCCACCTCCCCGAGATAAGATTTCAAACGAACTTGACAGTTTATAAGTGACAAGCGGTCCTCGGACTTTGAAAGAGGAGCGAGAAAGGTGGGGGAGCGGAGGAGGGGACGGCTACGAAGCGAAGTTTGTCGCAACTTTGCTTGGAGAGAGCATAACTTTAATTACAGAAGTTGGCCGCATTGTCTAGGAAACGTAGTAGGCGCGCGCGCGCGGCAAGAAACCGAGCTCTTTCCGCAAAGTTTTCCGCGCGTGTCTCGGGGACAAAAGCTCTTGCCAGGTCCCAGCCCCGTAAAGAGGATCAGAGATGGAGAGGGGGAAGGGATATCGAATCTCCTCTCCTCTCCCTCCCTTTTACCTTTCGTACCGATACGAGGGCGAGGAGTGGGGATGGCAGAGTTAGTTGCTTACCTATAAAGAATATTCAAAATTTACGTTTATTCGACACGAGCGACACAGTATCCATCAACGCGTGGAAAAGGAATTCGTTCGAAAGCGAAACAGGAGAGTTTCAGGAGAGATTCCTTCTCTTTGGGGAATTTGGCGAAAACGTGGACAAAAGGATAGATATAGATAAGAGAGAGAGAGAGAGAGAGAGAGAGAAAGGAAGGGAGGAAGAGGGTGCGAGACGCAGGAAATGTCAAGATCGGGACGAGAGCAGGTTCGGTTACGACGGCAATATCGCATCTGTCCGATCGCATCTAGTCCAACGTGCTCATCCGCCCTTCACATCCTTCTGCTACCTACCACGTATTTCTCGCCCTCCATTACTCCCTGATCCACTACTCTGAATCTCCTCTCTCTCTCTCTCTCTTTCTCTTTTGAATTATTCGATTCGATACTACGTTCGAATATAGTGTTCTTGGGCTAAATGGATCAGGTGAAAAAAAGAAAAAAAAAAGTAATAAAGATAACGATCATAATAGACGCGAGGTCTCTGAACAGCACCAATTAGAAATTTATGTTACATGTAATAATAATACTTTGTACTGGTGTGAATATACACGCGTAAATGTAGTTCTTTCTAACACAGAAAAGATAGGCGTGGATTCGTTGCTAAACAACACGATATAAGAAGAGGACCACGTGCGCGTCTTCGATGCAAGCTGCGGTCAAAGAATCGTTCTTTTTACCGACCGAACGAAGGAAAACGAGACATCTGGATGGGACAAAATGTTCGATCCTGGGGCGTGCCACCTTTTTCCACCAAAAGTGGGCGAGTATCGCGTAACGACGTTCGAACGACCGCCACCTTGCAACAACGAAAAGTCTACATATATATATATACACATATATATTCGACGTGTCAATCGAATCGGCGGAAAAAATCTTCGAGAAGAATTCAGAAACATCGGAAGCATCGTTAGACACGCGCTTCGAAATCTGCACGACCGACCGGCTGACAGTTTTTCAAAGGAGACGATAAACGTCTCACTTTGCCCACCTTCGGTCACGCCTCGTTGCAACGAGACCCTTAATAATCGTCTCTTTCAGCCCGACAATACCACGTTAGCACCGTGGAACGAGTATTTTTTCGATCATTTTTGCCATCGTTTCATTCCAACCTTGATTTATATTCCATCCGTGTTCGTGTAATTCGTGGTGAAGGGAAACGAATATAAAGATCGTATTCTTTAGGGAGGGAAAAATTGTGTATAAGTGTAAATCGTTTTTAATCGAGAATAAATAACATAGCGATTTGATTTTCATGCGCGACAGACTTCGCGCTTTTCGATTATCCATCTCTCTCTCTCTCTCTCTCTCTCTCTCTCTCTCTCTCTCTCTCTAATTCAAGTGAAACGGAGCCATATTTAATCGGTGAGCAGCGTCGCGCGACGAAAATATATTTCGATTATTATTTCAGGTCGAAAGAATTCGAAGATCTATATATAACTAGAGTGTCTCTTCGTTTTTTTAGTTATTATAATCTGATATTTCGATTTTTATAAAATTCGTTTGAAAGATAAGAAAAGAAGGAAATATATTAGATCGTAGCACATGAAATTGATCGTTTTGGTTGGTTGGAAGAAAGACAATATATCTTCGAAACTTATATAATCTTTACTTGATCGAAAATTATTCGATCGAATTTCAAATTATGCAATTTTTAGTTTCAAATAATTTCATTTGAAATTAATTTATTTTTTTATATAGTTATCGAAATAATTTCAAATTTGTAATTTTAATTTGTCCTTTATATTTAATATTTTTTATAAGAATAGTGATTGAATTAAATCGAAATATTTGATTTAATTTGAATCATAATCAGTATTTGGATTTAATATTGAATATCATAAAAGAATTATTTTCAAAACTTATAATCTTTATTCGAAAATATTCCATTTTTATAAAAAATTCGTGGTTTTGAAGCGAAGAAATTTCAGCTTCTCGAATATTTTATTTTTTAAAAACAACTGTGAATGGCGAAACGATATAATAATCTGAACGAATGCGGTAGATCAGATCCTCCTTTTCCAATTTTTTTTCACTTTATCCATTGCATTTTACGCCAATTATTTATATATACTTAACTTATATAAGAATTGTATACAAAAAAGAAACTTATTACACAAAGAAAGTATAAGAGGACAACATGAAGATACGCTTAATATAAGTTAAGAGCATAATATAAGTTAAGTAGAATTATCTAATGAACATTGGATCTAGTGTGTTCATATGTCAAATTTTTTTTTTTTTTTTTATTAAATCATTAATTATTCAGATTTTTCGGGTAACGAATAAGGAGGATTTCTTATTTTTGAAATATTTGCGCAGCGTAAATAAACACGATTCGAAGAAGCGCGTAGCGATAACATAGGCGGCCACTTGCTTATGCGCCGTGTGTCGTCCGTCCCTTGCCACCGATATCCACCCACCCACGACAACAACCCTCCTACGGATCTCTTCATCCAGCACGAGAGCTGTCGCGTAACAACTCGATTCCATATTCCCGCGGCGGCGGTTGCGTCGCCTCGTGAAGAAGAATTGAATGAAATAAAATAAAGCTGTGGATTCACCACGTGTTTTATGGCCGAGCATCGTTCCTTCCACCACCACCGCCGCCTATCGCAACCCTCGTCTATTCGTTCACGTCATGCCTTCGCTCGAACGATCTAACAACCTGTACAATAATCCTCTACAATCCTTTTTACAAACGATCAGCCTCTTCGCCTTTTTGAATATCGAGAATTCGTATCAAACTTCATTGTTTACAAAAAGAAAAAAAAAAAAAAAAAAAAAAAGAAAAAAATATTAAGGCAAAACAATCCACGATCTTTGACCGAGAAAATAATACTATCTTTCGATGCACTTGTTAAAAAAAAAAAAAAAAGAAAAAAAAAGGAGGCAACGAGGTACAGAAGAAAAATAGGGTAGGAATCATGCAGCAAGGTACACACTTTGGTAGCTACATAGGAGGACGAGATGCATGGAATGGGTAGTACGGGAAACGGAGGAGGAGGAAGAGTGGGAAAAAAGCGATGCCGTAAAGCACTCAGCGGGGAGCGTGATCCGCTTACGAAAGTCAGGTGGGCCCACGTTACCAAGTTACCGCTTCACCTAGCTAGCGAACAACCACATCCATATACGTTGTTACGTACGACACGGGACGGTGACGATGTTTTACTTTTACCCTCTCTCTGGTCCGAAAAAATTTTCCACCTACCTCTCGATACCTCGCTCCTCGACGGTGACACACCGTTGAAAGCGTTGAACGAAATTTGTTATGCGAAATTTTGTTGGATTTTTTTAAGCGTGCGCTTATAAAGAAGGCAAAAAGATGGAGAAGAAGGTAAAGAAACGTGAGCATAATTGCGAGTCGTACTCTTTTCTCAAATTCATCACGTTGCATCGAAAATTGAGATTTTTAAATATGTATGTATTACAGCCGATGGAATATTCTATTTCAAAATAATTTTCATTTCAATATCTGAAAAATATAATTCCAATTTTTCAGTATGGAAAATCAACGTAACAATTTTATTTAAATAACAATGGATGTGGTCGAAGAGGAAATATGCATTTATTTCATATATATTTTTTACTGTCAAGCGCAAAAGATCTACGTTCGTATAAACTGCGCATCGAGTCATTTCTAGGAATGCTATTCTCACTTGTGCTTCGTTAAAATATGTCAATTTATTGCGCGTTTCAAACGTTATTTCAATCAAAGCCACCTCTGAAACAATTGAAAACGATGATCTTACTACAAAAGAGTATATATATGCACGCTGTTTACACACAAACTAAGAAATAAATCAATCATTCGTAAGTTTCGTTACTTCGTATCATTCATTTAACTTATCAACATAGAATGAGAATATAAAATATGGTCGTTTCTTTGAATTTTTTTTGAAGACGAATTGATCGTCTCCAATGACTGAAAATAAAAAATCAAGAATCGAGTGAATCGAAAAGGAAATATAATCGCATCATCGATATCGTTACGTTAATACCGAGCGAAGCACGCGATGCTTTTCGAAGCTGGCCGCTTCGAGCGTGTCGTTTAATAAGTTAAGAGACGACGACGGCGCAGCTGCTCGTCTTAATGAAACATTAGCTTGGATCTCGACGCAGCATCGCCCTCTGTACTTTCTTGCCCGCTCAACCTCTAGTAATAAACTCTCTCTTTACACCTCTTTCACCTCACCCTCCACCATTCTCTCCTATTTCTCACCCAATTGTGCATCCTTTCTTATCCTTCCTACTCGTAAGTGAGAGAGCTGACGTATGTCGAGAAAGAGAAGAACGATCGGTGACACAGTTATGTAAAGAGGCAACGTGAAATATTATCGTTAAACGCGTTCAATTGCCGTTCTAGGACATTCTGATTCTCGTTCAATCCGACCCGTGATCAACATCGCGACGCAACCAACTTCTTTACTCCTTCCCCCACCCCACCTCCTGCTTCTAATCTTTAACCATCGTCGCATCGAATCTCCACGAGGAGGCACGAGTGTCGAGGTCAACATTGTAGCATTTAATTTGTTGCTCACCAATCATCGAGCTTCTTCTCCTTCGAAAATTACGATAGAAATTTGTTTTTTTTCGAGTTCAAACTTTGATATTATTGATTCAAATTTTAAAGTTACAGAGGATTGTCGAAATCGAAAATTGTATACAGAGTGTAATAGAATTCGTGAATGAAAATTACGTGATAGAAATTTCATTCTTTTGCCAATTCAAATTGAATCGCTTGACAGGGAAGAATTTAATCGTATTATATATATATTATATATATGATATTAATAGAATATCCGGTTAATTCTATGAATTCTAGGTTAAGAAACACAAAAATTATTAATTAACGTTTATTTATTAGAATATGATCTCAACTGACGTATTTTCACATATACCAACTTCCATCATTATCTTGACTTTTAAAATCAATCTTCCATGAATATATTAACAAGAATATAAATATAACTTAACCAATTTTCGCGTTTATTTCAATTCTTCTTCGAAAATCAATCTTCGAAACGTGTTCCACGAATACAATGAAACAGTTTATCAACCGACATTTTCGCATACCAATTTCCACATTTCGTTTTAATCTCTACGAATCGATGTTGGAAAGACGTGTTCCACGAGTAGTGTATCAACATCCAATAGAGGTAATATAGTGTGTGCAGGTTGGAAAGGGAAAGTCGTTGCATAAAAACGGAGCGTCGCGCGTCAAATTGGACGTGGTGGGTGGCTTGTATACATTTTCGCGGCGTAGATAGGCGCGCACAAGCCACGTCTCATTGGTGGACGCAACTTTTTTGCGCTTGCGGATCCGCATTATTATGGGTGTGCGGCCGTGATATCGCGAATCCTCCTCGTCCATCGTCGTGGTCTCGGCATAAAGGCGGCATACACGGGGACACGGTCTATTCAGAACGTAATTAAAAGCTGGATTCATAGAGGCAGAGCCGTGGATGTTCCCTCGTGGCCGAGCCTTTCCTTCGCGACAGACTTCTGGAAGTCAACCGCGACAATGCATCTCTTCGTGGCCTATTGTTCCTTCCCGTGACATCTCTGCCTCTTTTAGCCGCCGCTCGAGAGCCAACGTCGACCGCCTCGTTTATCGTTTCCACCGTTCCGCGGCAGAGAAAAAAAGAATAACGGTGTCGACACGTCGAAACGACGCTTTTTTCAACCGCTTCCGCCGAATCCGTTGAAAAACACCACGCGGAGCCTCGATTCTTTTCTTTCTTCTCACTTGTGTCCACTTATCCGATTGACCACACAAATATATATACATATATATATATTCATTTTCTTCCAAGCCTGTCAATAGAGATAAATATGCATATATAAGAAATGGGCATAAATTTGGCGATGATTGTTAAAAAAGAATAAAGATTGGAGAAACTTTTTGATCGAAGGTATCGAAGGTGGAAAAATTTTCAGAATGTATTTACACAAGTGTTCGAATTCAATCTTTCCTGTGGTCGCCACGCTAACCAGTAGCGTCGTCGATGTCCCGGCAAATATATGGGTGACATCAGCATATGCATGAAAGAAGGGTAGAGTCGCTGTCGATGTGGGTGCTAGCTGCTATCGATTGCCTTTCGACTCTTGCACGAGAGTCGTGTCACGATCCTGTGCGGCGAACCTAGGACTCGATCGGGTCCAAACCCTAGCCCAAAGGGAAAAAAATGAGAAACGGTGGCAGTTGTCGAGGATTACGCGCGCTTATCCGTGCACGTTGCATCCGCGTATTTTTCTTACGCGATTCTACGTGATCTTGGGAGGAGGAACGAGCTCGAGCAACTCGACTTCTTCCACAATTTTCTTTCGTATTTATTTACTTTTTTTTCTCTCTCGAGAGAGAGTCACGCTGTGATTAATTAGAGAAAGTCGATTTATATTTATGAGGAAGACCGTTCCGAGGAAATTCTGTCTCGAGAAACTTTGATAATACTGAAAGGATATATATATATATATTTATAGGTGACATAAGCACGAGTATCGCTTTTCAACATCTTCTTTTTATCAGAAGGATGGAATTAATATTTTTTTCTAAAAAATTTCGTCTTTCCCTCGAAGAAAGAAGAATGGGCGGAGATAATGGAAAAGGAAGGAAAAGACAATACTTGACTTTGGTTGCGGTTCGTTAGTGACTCTGGGGAGTTAATTAGCGAAAAAGTTAATTTCTTGTCCGCTCATAATCGGACGCCCCTGATGAAATACGAGCTTGATAAAGACGGTTGAAACCAGAGTTTTTGGAAGGAGTGGGGAAAAGAAGGAAGGGTACGTCAGCCGGTAAATAGATTAACATCGTTCTAGCCTTTTTCCGCCATTTTTCCGAAGACCCGTGATCGCGAAAGAAAAGGAAAAACCATTTAGGAAAATTAGATATAAACTACTTCAACTACCCCCTCCCCCCTCCTTTTGCCTTGCCCTCGAAGGATCTAACAGTCTTATTTTCGCGCTTCTCATTTCCTTTAAAATTAGAAATTGACGCCGTTTCTTCCATAATTTTCTTTATTCTCTTTCTCCTTTTCTTCAAAGAGGGGGTGGGGAGAAAAATAGATATTTCCCTCCTCGTTATTAGTCTTTCTTTCGTATTTCCTTGGCGAAATACTGGAAAGAAGGAGAGGGACAACGGTGAGCGAAATGGCGAGGTCCTGAAGAAGAAAAATATTTTTGTTTCGCTCCGCGTGGTCCCGCGCCCGTTGGATCGCCCGTTGGCGATGAACTTTCTGAATAATTACCACCGGGTATGAGCTTGATTCATCACCGAAGTTCGCCTACCTAAGATGCTTTATCTGCGCGTCGCAGTCTCTGCGAAATTAATATGCTAATACCCGCGTGGCTCCCTCTGCTTCAACCCCCGGAGCGCTACCTCTCAACCTTGTCGCCCATATCCCTCCCCCCTCCCCGCCGCCCCGCCCCCACATCGAACCCCTTAAACCGGAACGGATCGGCAAACACGAGTAGTAGTGGCCTGTCTCATTTATGAGCTCTACGAGTTTCTTGATCACGCTAATTTCTCATACACTCTCTCTCTCTCTCTCTCTCTCTCTCTCTCTCTCTCTCTCT